>NW_015386764.1:562879-571855 GCF_001527695.2 Protobothrops mucrosquamatus
CATGTGTGGTTCCGCCCCCTGCGCCGGCCGAGGCGTAGCTGGCAAGCGGCAGAGACGGAGCAGGCCGACCACCAGCTGGCCCAGCCCAAGGGAGGTAAGGCACCCGCCGGAAAAGGGGA
This sequence comes from Protobothrops mucrosquamatus, assembly GCF_001527695.2. Taxonomy (NCBI): domain Eukaryota; kingdom Metazoa; phylum Chordata; class Lepidosauria; order Squamata; family Viperidae; genus Protobothrops; species Protobothrops mucrosquamatus. The sequence goes on from NW_015386764.1 coordinate 562,999, forward strand.
AAAAATGGCGGACAAAAAAAATGGCGGACAGCCTTGCTTGGCGACCCCCGTGAAATGGTCGATCGACCCCAAATGGGGTCTCAACCCACAGGTTGAGAACCACTGGTCTAAGGATATTTACCCATGTGGTATGGGTATATTTCTTTTTTTTTTCCCACATATATTTTTATTAATTTTTTTATAGTCACAAATCAAAATAAATAAAAATGTAAATGTTCATTTGTTCAAAATCTTAAATCTCCGAAAGTTCTTCACCGATTGCTTTGAAATTTTGACACAACGTTGCATTCGAATACGTGCGTGTTTTTATATACCTATATTATATAGATGTCACACCTGTGACAGGTAAAAACATGTTTTTTTAAAAAACAGCGCCATCTGTTGGACGTAAAAGCAACACGCACCAGACTGAGCCACAGCAACGCGTGGCCGGGTACAGCTATGCTTAATATTTTATCAGCAACATATTGTCTGGGTTCCAACATTTAACTTACTAATACCTGTTAAATTCCTTTCTCTCTGCCTCGTTTTTCTAGCCATTGATAAAAGGTATCCCGTGTTCTAAAAGTATACTGAATCTTCTTTCTCCTTCATTTTCAATGTCAATCTATCCATTTCTGCACAATCTAATTTTTTTTTTTAGTTAACTCTTCCTCCGTTGGGAAATCTTCATTTTTCCAGTGTTGAGTGAATACAATTCTCGCTGTGGTTAATACATGTAAAATTAGATATATACACTCTTGCTCATAATTTCCTACAATTATGCCTGACAAAAATAATTTTCGCTTAAAATATATATGTTTTTTTTTTTTAGTAATTTTCTGGTATGGCTATATTTCTTATGTCTAAGGATACTTACCCATGTGGTATGGCTGGATTATTATTATCTTTTCAACTACCTTCTTCTATTAATATCATATGATTATCTTGTTGTTTGTATGTACATGTTTGTATGTTTGTATGTATGTACACTGATTATATTACATTGTTGTTTGTAGGTATACTGAGAGCTTATGCACCAGAGACAAATTCCTTGTGTGTCCAATCACTCTTGGCCAATAACTCAATTCAATTCAATTCAATTCTATTCTATTCTATTTTCTATTCTACATTCCATTCCATTCCATTCCATTCCATATTCTATTCCATTCCATTCTATTCTATTCTATTCTATTCTATTCTATTCTATTCTATTCTATTCTATTCTATTCTACATTCTATTCTATTCTATTCTATTCTATAATAATAATAATAGTAAAGTTGGAAGGAACCTTGGAGGTCATCTAGTCCAACCCCCTGCTCAGGCAGGAAACCCTATACCATTTCGGACAAATGGCTGTCCAGTCTCTTCTTAAAAACCTCCAGTGTTGGAGCATTCACCGCTTCTGGAGGCAGATTGTTCCACTGGTTAATTGTTCTAACTGTCAGGAAGTTTCTCCTTAGTTCTAGGTTGCTTCTCTCCTTGGTTAGTTTCCACCCGTTGCCTCTTGTCCTGCCTTCAGGCGCCTTGGAAAATAGCTTGACTCCCTCTTCTTTGGGGCAGCCCCTGAGATATTGGAATACAGCTAGTCCTTCTTTTCATTAAACTAGACCAGGGGTAGGCAACCTTGGCTCTTTTATGACTCGTGGACTTCAACTCCCAGAATTCCTGAGCCAGCTGTGCTGGCTCAGGAATTCTGGGAGTTGAAGTCCACGAGTCATAAAAGAGCCAAGGTTGCCTACCCCTGAACTAGACATACCCAATTCCAGCAACCGTTCCTTATATGTTTTAGCCTCCAGTCCCCTAATCATCTTTGTTGCTCTTCTCTGCACTCTTTCTAGAGTCTCAACATCTTTTTTACATCATGGTGACCAAAACTGGATGCAGTATTCCAAGTGTGGCCTTACCAAGGCGTTGTAAAGTGGTATTAACACTTCTATTCTGTTCTATTCTACATTCCATTCCATTCCATATTCTATTCCATTCCATTCCATTCTATTCCTGTCAGTTACCCAGCATCCAAATTCTGATCATGTGACCACGGGGATGCTGCCACGTAAATGTGAAAACTGCTCATGTCACTTATCCTAGTTGGATAATGAAACGTCTGCAAGAAAACAACCCAACTCAGAAAGCCTTAAGGCCCCCACATTCTATACGAAGAGTAGAAAGAGCTGGAAAAGTCACCGCAGTGACTTTAACAGTCATTTAAAAGCCACCACCATACCTTATGGTCATCTTCTCCTCTCTGTCTGAGTCCGGGTTATCCTCTTCTAACACCACACTTGGGGGCGGAGATGGAAATTCGTCCAGGCTGTCAGTGGGACTCTCCGGAGGAGGGGGTGGATATTCTGAGATAGCACCCATAGGATGAGGCTGTGCTTCTTGGATAAAAACATCGTCGTTGTCCTCTTCCTGACAGAATGGCGGCGGGGACATCTGGAGGTAGGTTTCGGAGATGCGAAGGGAGAACCTTCCTTGACTGGAGAGAGATTCTGGCTCAGAGAAGGAACTATTCTTAGAGGGGATCCCGTGCCACTGTTGGAAAGCCTTCTGTCCAGATGTCTGAACAGAAATGGAGCTCTTTGGATGGCTCTCCTCCCTAGCCCACTTGACTTTAGGTGGGGGTTGTCTCTGAGACAGAGTAGACTTCGGTCTCCAAGCTGTCTCTTCGGCTGGCTCCTTCCCCGGGTAACTGACACCGTCCAGGACCTGGGCTTTGTTATTGTCTTCCTTGTCAGTCCTGGGCGGCCATCTTGTGAGCGCGTTGTCTCCAGCAGCTGAAAAGTCTGAAAGCGTCGGGGTGGAGGAGGCCGAACTGCGGGAAGAATAGCTAGATTTGGAAGGGGTGACCCGTCTGAAGCCTGGCTTGGCATCAGAGTGCTTCTCCTTCGTATCCGGGCAAGGGGAGACGAAGGCCGAGGTGCGGCTGTGATGTCTGAGAATATCAGGGACCTTCTGCTTCTCTGCGGGGGGCGCTGAGCTCCCAACGTTCTCACTGCTGTGATGAGGACGGTATTGCGTGAAGGCCGATTTTTCCAGGTGGCCTCTTTTGCTACTGCCAAATGACCTAGGAGAGAGAGAGAGTGCAAGAAAACAGAATTTTCTCAAAGTGAAATAAAACGGGGGGAAAAAAAGAGGAGGGGAAAAGCACTCCGACCCTCCCCACCCCACAATTCAAGCAGAAATCATTTTTAAAAATAGCCCTGGAGGTGACCATTATAAGGGAAGTAACTGGCCCCAAAGTAATTAACCACTGCTTAACAACATCTCCCAACGTGTCGGCTTGCGTGGAAATGTTCTCGGTGCATCACAGAGCCTTCGTAACACTTGTCCACAGTGAAGCAACATCGATAAAATAGGCAATGATGAGAGGGATCTCGGAGTCCTAGTGGACAATCACTTAAGGTAGGAGCCAGCCATGTGTTGCAGCTGCCAAAAAAGCCAACACAGTGCTAGGCTGCCTTAACATAGGGATAGAATCAAGATCACGTGAAGTGTTAATACCACTTGGTAAGGCCACACTTGGAATAATGCATCCAGTTTTGGTCACCGCGATGTAAAAAAGATGTTGAGACTCTAGAAAGAGTACAGAGAAGAGCAACAAAGATGATCAGGGGACTGGAGGCTAAAACATATAAGGAACAGTTGCTGGAATTGGGTATGTCTAATTTAATGAAGAGAAGGACGAGGGGGGACATGATAGCAGTGTTCCAGTATCTCAGGGGCTGCCCCAAAGAAGAGGGAGTCAAGCTATTCTCCAAAGCGCCTGAAGGCAGGACAAGAAGCAATGGATAGAAACTAATCAAGGAGAGAAGCAACCTGGAACTAAGGAGAAACTTCCTGACAGTTAGAACAATTAAGCAGTGGAACCACCTGCTTCCAGAAGCGGTGAATGCTCCAACAGTGGAAGATTTTAAGAAGAGACTGGACAGCCATTTGTCTGAAATGGTATAGGGTTTCCTGTCTGACCAGGGGGTTGGACTACATGACCTCCAAGGTCCCTTCCAACTTTATTATTATTATTATTATTATTATTATTATTATTATTATTATTATTATTATTATTATTATTATTATTATTATTATTATTATTATTATTATTATTTACATTTAAGGCTCAGTAATGTGGTTTATTGTCACGACCGAACTAGGTAATGTCATCAGTGCTAGAAGGGAACGGGGGGTTTGCTCTCATTTTATATACTAAAGGCTTGCCCTGTCATTGTTGGCAGGAGTGCTCTTGGTGTTTCCTTGATTAAACCGTTGTTTACTGTTTCATAGATTGTCTGAAAAGGGAGCCTGATAGCTCAGCGTTTAAAGACGCTGAGCTTGTCAGCTGCAAAGCTGACAGCCCACGTTTGAAACCCGATCGTGGCACGATGGGGTGAGCTCCCGTTACTTGCCTCAGCTCCTGCCCACATCGCCATGCGAGTAGATAAACGGGTACCACTTTGGTGGGAAGGCGATAGTGTTCCAGGGCGCATTGGAGTATAGTAATCTGGCTACACGACCACAGAAGCATCTTGGGACAATGCTGGCTTCATCGGCTAAGAAACAGAGATGAGCACCACCCGCTAGAGTCAGACACGACAAACCAGGGGAAGCCTTTACATTTACATCAGTGGTTCTCAACCTTTTTAATGCCGCGACCCCAACCGGTCGTAAGTCGAGGACTAAACCGGTTGTAAGTCGAGGACTAAACCGGTCGTAAGTCGAGGACTACCCGACCGGTCGTAAGTCGAGGACTTTCCCTGCTCAGGAGCGCCGCGCATGCGTGGTTCCGCCCCCTGCGCCAGCCGAGGCGTAACTGGCAAGTGGCAGAGACGGAGCAGGCCGACCACCAGCTGGCCCAGCCCAAGGGAGGTAAGGCACCCACCGGAAAAGGGGGGAAAAAATGGCGGACAAAAAAATGGCGGACAAAAAAAAATGGTGGACAGCCTTGCTTGGCGACCCCCGTGAAATGGTTGATCGACCCCAAATGGGGTCCCGACCCACAGGTTGAGAACCACTGCTTTAGATTGTTTGAATTGGTTCCTTGCTTGGGGAATAGTTGATGCTTTCATTTTTGAGGGCCAATAATGCAGCAATGATGCAGCTTACATCTACTGTTGTACTCTGGAGTTCATTGCTACAAATATATTAAACGATAAGCGAAATCTCCATTCCAGCAAATAGGTGTTTTTTACAAATAGGGACTGGACAGAAACATAAAACTTTTAGCACAATCGAAGGTCCCAGTTATACCCTCACTCCATGAGGGAGCGTGACACAAATAGCGTTAGGTTAATATATGACATTCTGAAACAGTTCTCACATGATTTCCCTGCCATTCTGGAGCAGTAATTATGTGGGATATGCAAAGCATCTGAAGGGAGTCCTTTCCCAAAGCCTGTTGTTGCAAGCAACCTGCCCTCCCTCTGAATGTTGAGGCAGCTGTGAAGTCTGCAAGGCTTAGCACAGGCTAAGTTTAGGGGTTGCTGGAAGTCGTTGTGAGTCTCACAGTGAGGCTGCGAAGGAAGTAAAGCATTTGAGGGTGTTTGTAGCAGTGGAGGTGACTGGGAAGTTTTGGAAGAAATCCTATCAACTCTTCTGGCAGAGCCAGCATTTCACTCAAGCTGATGCAATTTGAGGAGGATCTCTTTGAATGCGCTCTAAGCTCTAATTATCCTTCCTTCCCTTTTTTTCTTCCTTCCTTCTTTCCTTCCTTTCTTTTTCTTCCTTCCCTCTTTCCTTTCTTTCCTTCCTTCCTTCCTTTTCTTTCCCTTCCTTCCTTCCCCCTTTCCTTCCTTCCTTCCTTTTCTCTTCTTTCCTTCCTTCCTTCTTTCCTTCCCTCTTTCTTTTCTTTCTTTCTCTTCCTTCCTTTTCTCTTTTCTTTCTCCTTCCTTCCTTCCTTTTCTTTCTTTTTCTTCCTTCCTTCCTTCCCTTTCTTCCTTTCTTCTTTCTTTCCCTTCCTTCCTTCCTTTTCTCTTTCTTTTTCTTCCTTCCTTCTTTCCTTCCCTCTTTCTTTCTTTTTCTTCCTTCCCTCTCTACTTCCTTCCTTCCTTTTTTCTTTTTCTTCCTTCTTTCCTTCCCTCTTTCCTTTCTTCCTTCCTTCCTTCCTTCTTTTTCTTTCTTTCTTTCTTTTTCTTCCTTCCTTCCTTCTTTCCTTCCCTTCCCTCTTTCTTTTCCTTTTTCTTTCTCTTCCTTCCTTTCTCTTCCTTCCCTCTTTTCTTTTTTCTCTCTCCTTCCTTCCTTCCTTCCTTCCTTCCTTCCTTCCTTCCTTCCTTCCTTCCTTCCTTCCTTCCTTCCTTCCTTCCTTCCTTCCCTCTTTTCTTTTCTTTCTCTGCATTGTTAGGCTGTAGTTTCTGGCTTCACTCCTCTCTTGCACTGACACAAAGCCCATCACGTTTGGGTAAGCAATTAATGAGAAATGAAAACTAGCCCAATTTGGCTGATGAGCCTTTGGAATTACACGGAGCTCTTTGCCTGAAAAAAAAAGGGCGCCCTCAATCACCAACAAAGCCAGCTTACTGACTTTTACAGCTGTAGATTTTGGAAATAACATTTCTACGTATTTAGCATGCCTGCAAACACACACACACAAACACGCTTACCTGCTTGTAGCACCCAGGACGTAGAAAGGATCTTTCATAAAATGAGAGATTTGATTACTATCTTCCACCTGGAAATCCTTTAAGGAGAAGAGTTGGGAAGTTAAAAGCAAGTTTAAAAAGCCACGTATTTTATAAAAAGAGAACTACAGCAAATAGGGTCTAGGTGCCCACGCTAATACAACGACTGTTTTATGGACAGTCCTCGAACTTACAACCGTTCGTTTAACAACCATTTGAAGTTACAAGAGATCTGAAATCAGTGACTTACAACGGACTTGTGATCATTTGCAGCATCCCCAAGGTCACGTGATCAAAATTTGGGCATTTTTGACAACTGGCATCTTTACAAAGGTTCAAATGTCCCAGGGGATCATGTGATTGTTATTTGCTACTTTCCCAGCCAGTGGCCAGGGAATTTTGAACAGGTGACATGGACATTTTGGGCTCAACGGCGGTCGTAAATCGAGGAATTACTTGTACTCAAGTGGACAGAAGGAAGAAGAAGACAAACTTTTTGGAAGGGACAGATTAACTGAATTGCCTTTGTGCTCCCAGACAGAAAAAGGCCAGCCTCCTACCTCTGTTTCTGTCTCACATGCTGGCTGATTATCCAATTTTATTTTATTGTTTGCAACGGATGTGGGTGCTAATAGTGTTCTTCTATCATTGCATCTGCATATCAGTGAATCTTGCCCGCCTCACTTCTGCCTGCCATGTAAAATACTAAAAGCCTGAAACTTCTGCTGGAAAAACTGGAAACACAAATACACCTCCAGGAAAATTTGCTCGTCCCTGTTTCTTGGACTCCTGCGATTTTTCTTAGGCTGGCAAAAGAGGAACAATCTTTTCTTTGCCCGTTTTTGAGAATGATAAAGGGCAAGGAAACTAGCTGAAATGTTTAGAATCCAGGTGAGATTAAGATTTTGTTTTCGTTTGGTGCAATTGCTTGATTGTGGCTTAAGAAAAAGCCTGTGGATTTGAGTGAGCCTCGCAAATGTAACCTGTACAGACCTGAGAATGCAAGGAATAAAGTTGTTGGATAGCATGAGAAACCCCTGGGGATTAAATTCTCCTAATTATCTTAAGAGCAAAATTTAATTGGGATATTATTGGGAATGTCAGGCCCAAGGGACTGTTTGGCAGAAAAAGGAGAACGGATATTACATTGCATAGAGATATAAATTACAGCTTGAGGTTATGACCTCACTGAAATATGACTGCGCAATGACCACTCAGCAACACACAGCTGCGTTTACAGGTAGTCCTCAACTTATGACCACAACTGAGCCAAAATAAATGTCTGTGGCTAAGCAAGGCAGTTGTTGGGTAGGTTTTGTCCCATTTTGCAACCTTTCTTGCCACCGTTATTAAGTGAATCACTGCGGTGGTTAAGTTAGTAACATGGTTGCTAAGTGAATCTGCCTTCCCCATTGACTTTGCTTCAGTCGCAAAAGGGGATCACGTGACCCCGGGACGCTGCAACCGTCATAAGCGTGAGTCAGTTGCCGAGCATCTGAATTCTGATCACGTGACCCTGGGGAAGCTGCAATGGTCCTAAGTGTGAAAAAACGGCCGTAAGTCACTTTTTTCAGTACTGTTGTAACTTGGAACCATCATTAAATGAGAGATTGTAAGTCTGTTGCTTAGCAACGTAAAATTTTGGCTAAATTGTGCTTGTTCAGTGGTTGTAGTCGTAAGTTGAGAAGCACCTGTCATGCCTTCTTTTCCTTGTGCCAGCTGAAGCGTCCTGTGTCCGGCAGACTGTTTAAGGGTTTAATGCAGGGGTAGGCAACCTTGGCTCTTTTATGATTCGTGGACTTCAACTCCCAGAATTCCTGAGCCAGCATGGGGAACTGTGGCCCCTTTATGACTCGTGGACTTCAATTCCCAGAATTCCTGAGCCAGCATGGGGAACTGTGGCCCCTTTATGACTTGTGGACTTCAACTCCCAGAATTCCTGAGCATGGCTGGCTCAGGAATTCTGGGAGTTGAAGTCCACGAGTCATAAAAGAGCCAAGGTTGCCTACCCCTGGTTTAATATAAAGATTTGGGTCTATTACAGAAAGTCTTCAACTTACCACCGCACAGCAATTCCCTCGGCACCTGGATGAAACAGTCTATCTAGACCCATACCAGTCGGGCTTCAGGCCGGGGCACAGCACGGAAACGGCATTGGTCGCGTTGGTCAATGATCTCTGGAGGGCCCGGGACAGAGGTTACTCCTCTGTCCTTGTTCTTTTGGACCTCTCAGCGGCTTTTGATACCGTAGACCACGGTATCA
>NW_015386764.1:572433-614192 GCF_001527695.2 Protobothrops mucrosquamatus
AAGCGGGCCTGGCCTAGGGAGGATTTTAAATTGGGTTTATCTTAAGAGTAATTTTAAATAGCACAGCTTTAAATATTTGGTTTTAATTGGTTTTACTTGGGTGGGGTTGTAAATGTGTTTATGTTTTTTAATATGCTGTGAGCCGCCCTGAGTCCCGTTGGGAGAAGGGCGGGATATAAATCAAATAAAATAAATAAAAATAAATAAATAAATTGAGCCCCAGATCTCTGTTCCTAAGTGAGACGTTTGTTAAGTGAGTTCCGCCCCATTTTAAGATCTTCCTTGCCACCGTTGTTAAGTGAATCACTGCAAGTTGTTAAGCTAGTAGCACGGCTGTTAAGCGAATCGGGTTCCCCCACCGACTTTGCTTGTCAGAATGTTGCAAAAGGGACCCTGGGACTCTGCATCCGTCATAAATACGAGTCGGTTGCCAGTGTCTGAATTTTGATCACATGACCGTGGGGGAATGCCACAAGGGTTGTAACTGTGAACAAGGGTCGTTAAGTCACTTTTTTCAGTGCCGTTGCAACTCTGGACAGTCACTTAATGAACTGTTATAAGTCAAGGACTATCTGTATTCCAAAATAGCACGGGGATACATTTTCCAGTGGTATAATTGCTTGCCTGATTGTAATCTTAGGAGACTCTTCAACATGTTGCTAATAAAACCGCATTTTACACCCACAAGAAAACAGGAGTTTTAGCTGATAAATCTGTAGTTACTCTTTATCCCATATATCAGGGGTGTCAAACTCAATTTCATTGAGGGCCACATCAGCATTGCGGTTGCCCTCGGGTGTGTGTGTGTGGCCTACTGGGTGGGCGTGGCCTACTGGTGGGCGTGGCCTACTGGGTGGGCATGGCCAGCTCTACATCGTTCGCGTCAAGGGTGCCCGTGGGGGCCTGGGCAGGAGTGGGACAGATCTGAGGGTCTCTGGCAGAAGGGGGTGGGACCGGGGCAAGCGCCAAGGCATGGTCCATTTCTTCATTCCTCACAAAGGGTGACCCCTCCCCAGCATGCACCCAGGGGACGGGGCCAACACGGCAGGGGCTGGTTCCTCGCTGTTTCCAGACGGCCTTGTGGAGCTAAGACTGAATGCGTTTCAGCATAGATGGCCACCACAAAATTGTACATTGGCTCCCGGCCGGCCTGGGCCAGGGCCAAGGCAGCGGGGGCCGTTCCCTCACTGTTTCCAGGATGGCTTCGCGGGCCACATGAAACCACTTCACGGGCCGCATCCGGCCCCCGGGCCTTGTGTTTGACATGTCTGCCATATGGGTATATTGTGGTGCCGTTTGGCTAAATGCAAATAAAAGCTGTGAAGAGCTACCAAGAAACAGGCATGCATTAGATGGGATATCCACTAAATGATTACTTAGAAAGCTGCCTTACAAGAAGCAAGATCATTTCCTTAATCTATTTCAATCTTGTTTGAATATTCTCGCTTGCTATCTGATCTTCAGGATAAAAATGGTGATCTGGGTTAGATCTGGATTTCTCCAGCCAGGACGACAGTTGATCCCTAATAAAAAATTCTTCTTCTCTCTCTCTCTGCTATGAAAAACAAAGCATTCCAATTAACACAATGATGGAAAACGGTGGATTCACATACAGATAAACCTTGATTTACAACAGTTGATGTAGTGACCATTCAAACTTACAACGGTACTGGAAAAAACGACTTACGACTGTTTTTCCCACTTACGACTATTGTTGCCACCTCCATGTGATCAAAATTCATGTGATCGAAATTTGGCTGCTTGGCAACTGGTTCATATTTATGACGGTCGCAGTGTCCCGGGGTCAGGTGATCCCCTTTTGCGACCTTCTGACAAGCAAAGTCAATGGGGGAAGCCAGATTCACTTAACAACCGTGTTGCTAACTTAACAACTGCAGCGATTCACTTAAGAACGGTGGCGAGAAAGGTCGTAAAATGGGTCCAAATTCACTTTAAGAACTGTCTCACTTAGCAAGAGAAATATGGGGCTCAATTGTGATCGTAAGTCGAGGACTTCCTGTACAGTCACCAAGAGTCAGACACAACTAAATGGTTAAAAATACGTAACCACAATGCTCCCTTGGGCTTCTTAATGGCTCTTATTTTCTTTGGAATCCAGCCATATTTCTTTTTTTTTTTTTTAAGAGAGGAGAAAGAGGGGAAGGCCCAGCGTGGCTACGGATAAAACAAAGCTTATCTGAGTTTTGATAATTTCTGGAAGACTTTATTTCAGTTGCAGTTTATTTCACACTGGCCCCAGCTTGGACTGCAATATATATATATATATATTGCAGGCTCTCCTTAGGGAATATAATGTTCCGTGCAGCCTGGCTATAAATTATGCAACCGTGTCACCAAAGGAATTTGTTTAAAGAACAGAGGAAATTGATAGCTGTGCAATCTCGCCAGCCGATCTGTCTTCAGCCCTGCATTCCATCTCTTTTTGCAGCAACTTCTCTTTTAGCCTGTCTCAGCCTGCATGCCTGATGGGTCTCCGGCGTATAAATTTGGGTGAGCAGTGAAAGCCCCCCCCCCCTCACCAGCTGCTGCCTTCCCCACCTACAACAGAGAAAGGCAATCCACAGCCAAAATAATCTTTGGGCCTAGTAAATTATGACCGGCTGGGATCCCGTCTCCTCAAAATATGTGATCTTTAGCATCTGGAGAAAAGCCCGTATTTTTTTGTGTTTTTTTGGTGTTTTCCCAAGCTCTTCCCCCTCCCCCCCCCGCCTTTAGGGTCTCCAAATTTTTCATACTTGGAAATCCTGGCTCTGGCCAAGGTGATAATTCAAATGCACAGAAAGATCATATAATTATATCTCATTGACTGGGAACCCCCGTCATATTAGATTTTGGATTAATGCAGGGTGATGGGGGGGGGGAACAGGAAGGCCTGGAGGAACGTTGTCCATGGGATCGCGATGGGTGGGACACGACTTCGCAACTAACAACAACAAGGGTGACCCTGCTTAGGGTCTCTTGTGAGCTTTGCATGAGATCTATCCCACTAATTGTGAATTATTCAACCAACTGTGAATAAAATAAACGAAGGGCTAGGATAGTACAGATAGTCCTCGACTTACGACCACCATTTTGAGCCCAAAATTTCTGTTGCTAAGTGAGACATTTGTTTAAGTGATTTTTGCCCCATTTTACGACCTTCCTTGCCACAGTTGTTAAGTGAATCACTGCAGTTGTTAAGTTAGGAACACGGTGGTTAAGTGAATCCGGCTTCCCCATTGACTTTGCTTGTCAGAAGGTCGCAAAAGAGGATCACATGACCCCGGGACGCTGCAACCGTCATAAGTATGAGTCAGTTGCCAAGCGGCTGAATTTTGATCATGTGACCGTGGGGATGCTGCAATGGTTGTTAAGTGTGAAATATGGTCATAAGTCACTTTTTGGGCTCAATTGTGGCTGTGAATCGAGGACTACGTTTATATTATACCCATGATCAAACCTCTGGGGCCCCGTAATACCTTGCCACCCAAACTACGGAAATGTGGCTGCAGAAAACGGGCTGCTAATTAGTCTACAAAAAAGAAAAAATGGTCTTAAAATTCTACTAGAAATCAGGGGTAGGCAACCTTGGCTCTTTTATGACCCGTGGACTTCAACTCCCAGAATTCCTGAGCCAGCCATGCTGAGGGGAAAGGGAGAGTTTCCAAGCTGAGCCATGCTGGCTCAGGAATTCTGGGAGTTGAAGTCCACGAGTCATAAAAAGAGCCAAGGTTGCCTTATACCCCTGGACTAGATCTACTGGAGCTTCAGAAAACACACCTTTGCAAATAAAAAAGGAAGTTACAAGATTAGCGAACAATGAGGAACTTGTAAAACGTGTTCTGTATCGGTACGTACCTGGCACATTTTATCTGCTGAGGGAGATGACCTGGATCGGACATGCATGGTCATAGGCTGGTTTTCTCTCCTATCCAGCAGGTCTTCTGCAGAAGCTGATTTCCCAGGCTTCTTGATGAGCCGTGTCTTTTTCTCCAGGATCTGGTGGACGGGGTGTGCTTGGGTGCAAAGGTCAAGATCCGTCTGAGTACTTTTCGTAAGCTCGGGATTAACTCGATGATCTGGGCGGCCGTCTGCTTTCAGCCAAGTGGGGGTGGAGCTCTTGCTGCTACCGTGATTCGGGTGGCCCGCCATCTTGCTCTCAAACTCAATGGGATTAAAGCAACCATGAAGCCCGGGCAGAGGAGAATAAACGTGGCCCATTCTAGAGGCCCATTCTAGAGACTCCCTAGTATGAAAGAGACTCTGGTCTTGAAGAGAATTCATGCTCGAAGCCGGGGACAAGGACTGACTATCTTGGCCACTGTTTTGCCGGCATGGGGTCTGCGATCCTTCCCTTTCTTGGGAAGCCGAAGAGGGCCGTTTCCCAATTTTGCGCTTAATGTAATCTGCAAGGGCGTTTTGCTGCAGCTGCTTCAGCTCCGGCCTGGAAAGGTTGATGGTGGAACAAGCTTTGTTCTCCTTCTCGAAGATCTTGCGCCGGTCAGCCACGGTGCTCTCTGCAAAGATAAACTGGAGCATCTTCTTCTGAAGCGAGGACGGCGAGAGGTCATTATCCGACACACCTATTTCATTCATCTTCTCTGGTTCAGAGTAAGACCTCTTTTTCTGCTCAGCGGTTAGCCGTTTCCTTCCCCCGATACGGTGCACGTGCAGAGGCCCTGGAAGACCTTCTTTATTGGTAGGATCCATCTTTATCTCTGTCGGCGTGATGCTATGCCTCTCCTTTGGGGTATGTGGCGAGGCCGTTGTGCTCCTCATCCCTGTGTGGGCTGAAGCTGGTCTTGGGGTACTTCTCTGGACCTCCTTCCCCAAGGCAGGACTAATGTTGAGGTCTTTGCGCCTGAATGAGGTGGCCCTCAAAACTTTAGACTGAGCATCCTTAATGCTATTCCTGTAAGTCCTGTTAAGGGGGGCATCCCGCTGTGAGCTGTGCGGTTCCTTGGCACTGACTTTCTGTAAGATTTCTCTCTCGGGTTCATCCAACAACTGGAATGTACTTCTGCTCCTCTGCAGCTGCCCAGATTTTTTGTGTGACTCCTTGCCAGAGGACCCGTGGCGGTAGGTGCTCTGCTGATCTGGCGGTGCTACCAAAGCCGCTGCTGTTACCCTCTGTTGCTCAGCAGAATACCGGTTGACCTTTTCTGGTTTGCTGGTACTTCTTTCGTTTGAGTAGAGCACATTTGGGTACAGGTCTGAGTTGTTTGTGCTGGCCGGCCTGCCGTGTTCATCCAGAAATTGACCATACTCTTGAGAGTTATGTCTACGTCGGCTATCTTCAACGCTGGACTTCTTTGATCCAGAATTTTGGGTCAAGCTATTTGCACTCTGTGGCCGCTGATGGCCTTGTTCCCGTCGCTCTATCTTGCTGACCTTCTCCAGCACAGAACATCGGTTCTTCCTAGACTCCTTTTTCCCAGACCAGGGGGGCTGAAAGCTGTTGTTGCTGCAAGATCGGAACTGGTCAGCTCTGAAATCGGAGGCCTTTGGGAGCAACGGAGAGGAAGGCTGCTCATAATTTGGTTCCATGCCATTGTTGTAATCGGCATTTGTAATTGCATCTCGGTGATCTTCTGTGGCACGCCATTCTCTGTCCTGCCAATATTCCGGCACCTGCTCTTTACCATCCTTTTCTTCCTGGTTGGCATAGTTAACCACATGCCACTTGGCACCCGGGCAACTCCTACATGCTTGCACCTCCTTCAAATCCATGGGGTTTTGAAGCTGAGTACTCTCTGGGATATTTTGCAAGGAAGAGAATAGGTACTGCTTCGCCTTATTGGGATTCCACTGGTTTTGTGCGGTGGGATCGCACTCATTTCTCGGCAGGTTGGCATTCCGATCCTCTTGCTGTTCTTCTGGACTGTATGCCTTCGACGGGCAGCAGGCTTTGCCCTCAGCCATCGCATCTCGTAGGTGGAACGACCAAGGCTGAAAAGCATGGTTCAAGTATTGGGCATCATTTGCACTTTCTTGGATGCTGGGTTGTGCTATGTAGGTGGGCTCTGCTTCCTCCTCCTGTCTCGGAGAGGTTGGGTAGGCTTGAGGATGGGTCCTGTATAAGATGACTTTCGAAGTCTCATTGTCCATCTTTTTTTTCCCTGCTCCGGATGGTCCACATTCGGGATGGTAGAAGACGGTTGCCTTGCTCGGAATGCTTTGGTTTCCATTCTCATCCATGACAGGAAGTGGCTTGCAGGGAACAGCCTTTTCATAGGAAGCTGAAAAAGAAGCAGGAGGCGGAGCGTGGCCACTCTCTTTGGCAAGTGCTGGGTACACCAGCCCGCTGTTGTTCGCAGAAGGGTGAGGAACCTGAGCAAAATGTGGTTCGGGAGAAGGAACGGGGTAAACCCCAGTAGGTAGCAGTGGCTGTCCTGGTTGAGCAGCTTGGGGGTAACCTTGTTTTGGCTTCATGGTGGGGCTGCCCTCTGGACTCCTCTCCATCACAGTGTGGAGTTGTCCTTCAAGGAATGCCGGTTTCGAGAGCTGTCCCGGAGGAGGCGTGCCCTGGCCTAGGAGAAGCCAAGCATTTTTGGGATGGGTCCTCAAGGCCTTTCTTTGCTCATGGCTAGACCAAGAGCTGGGCCTGTCGTGGTGCCTGATTGCTGTGTAGCTGTCACTTCGGGCGGGTGGCATGGGAGGCCCCTTTGCGTACTGGTTCTCGTTGTCCAACGAATTCCGTGTCTGTGGGCTTTTGTGATGGCCATGTGGCCTGCTGGCGCTGTAACCTTTAGGGGCCTCACCACTGGGTACGAGAGCAGACGACTTCACTTCATATTCCTCTGAAACTCCTCTCTGGGCGTTGTAGACCGTCTTAATGTACCTGATGTCTGCCTGCCTCATGCCGCCTTCTTGCAGCCTGGCCCGAGAATGCACGTTCTCCATAGAATAGGACCTCTCCTTGCAGAAGGGAGGCAGTTGATATTCGGGGGTGCTGGAGCTCGTGGAGAAAGAGCTGTAAGCAGAATCCCTCTTGTTGTGAAGGTGAGCAAGCTGGTCAATGCTACTGGTGGACTTGGCTGGCGAAAGATGGCAGGAAGGATGGGCGTATCCCGCAGGCAGATGATCCAAACTCTCCATGCTTCCCCTGGAACTGTACTGGTCGGGACTTCTTCTTAAAAAGCCATGGTCGAAGTTGGAGAGATCGTTGGTGGAGGAACTGAAGACAGGAGCCAGTGAGAAAGACAGACGTACAAACACAGAAGGGAACACTGGTTAGCGTGGATATGCGAGCGAGAGAGAGAGAGTTGAATGGATTTATAAAGGGACGGAGGGATATGTTTAGTTTACAGAGGATGGACGAAAATCCATATTTGGGCCTCGTGCTGTTCTTAGTCTGCAGTCATCCTGGTTTCCTAGAAAGAATGATTTTCACATTGCAACACATGTCTCTTATTTATCACTGTAAAGGGAGGGGAAAAAATAGATGGAGAAGATCTCCCAGGGTAGGAGGAGGAGGAAGAGACTTTGCTAGGAAATGCATGTGAGTCAGCTACACCCATGAAATTCATCACAAGCATCCTAAACATCACCAAAATATTCAGACATCATTAGAGGAAAGGAAGATCAGGAGAAGAGGGGGAGGGGAGAGAGAAATATGTCCTTCTTTTCTAAGTCTTTCTCCCCCCCCCCACCTTCTCCCCCCTTTTTAAAGTGCTGACAGCCTTCAGGAAACTCCAAGTATACTGGAGATTTTTCTGTGCTTTGTGAAATTAAACAGGCAGGATGGGAAAGAAGGCAACGAGGAATGGATGCGGAAATAGAAACAAAAAGTTGGCAAACCTCAATAATTTCAGGAAGTCATCCACCAAGGTTGTCCCAGAGGACACCCCAGTCAAAAAGTTAGGGGAAAGAATTACAACATCTCTTCTCAAGGAGGCTAGGACAGTCCCCCATCAAATCCACACAAACTATTGTCATTGCTACTGTGAAGAGAACAGACCTGGATTTGTCAATCCAGCCGCCCACAAAAAGGTGTTCTTTTCAAATGTGTTGGACTGGGAATTCTTGGCACTGAAGTCCAAGATGAGGGCTTTAAGTTAAGAAGACGGCTATGGTACTCCTCAACTTATGACAATTCATTTAGTGACCGTTCAAAATTACAACGGCACTGAAAAAAGTGACTTATGACTGTTTTTCACACTTACAACTGTTGTAGCATCCCCATGGTCATGGGATCAAATTAGTTTAGCAATTGATTCATATTTATGACAGTTGCAGGGTCCCGGGGTCCCTGCAACTGTGACTTTTGTGACTTTCTGATAAGCAAAGTCAATAGGGAAGCCAGATTCACTTAACAACCGTGTTCCTAATTTAACAACTGATTCACTTAACCCTAACTCTACTTTAAACTGGTAAAGCGAAAAAGGGCCATTTTTGTGCTAATTGGTTCAATGATAAATATAGACTTAGGAAAACCTGGGTTTAAGTATCTGCATCATGTGACACACTACTTAAAAACCACTGGAGGTTTTTAAAAAGAGATTGGACACCCATTTGTCTGCAATGGTATGGGGTTTCCTGCCTGACCAGAGGGTTGGATTAGAAGACCTCCAAGGTCCCTTCCAACTCTATTATTCTGTTTTTCCATTACTAATAGATTAAATCATTACTGGAAACATTATGACACATGACTATGTAATAAGGACCTTTTCTCCCAAACTTCAAGAAATTTTGCACTGCTTTGTTAAGGACTGCAGAAAGATGAAATTAGACTGGTCTAAGTTGGACTAAAAGTAGACTAACACAAACTTTTCTGAATTGGACTGAAGTGCTGTCCCTAATCTTAAATTCTTGCCTAGTCTGATTTTAGTAAATTCTAGAGGCTGGAGAGAACCAACTCAGTGCCTTATTTTTAATTTCATTTTTTCCCCCTTATCTACCATATTCAGAAGATCCTCTTTGGTTCCGGAAGAAGACCATTACATGGGAATTAGTATTACTACTTTCAAAGAATTGTCATGAATACAAAACATGAAAAATGTTCAAGAGCGCTAATTCCTAAGCTACAAACAGGGCACATTTAATCTGATAAGCTATCAAGGAAAAAAAATGAATGCATTATTAAAAATCAGACAAAAAGGTTCTGTTCAGTGTTTACTAAGGAGTTGAAGACAGTTAGGGAGATGACCTTGACAAATGAATCCAGAAACTGTTAGGGAAACACTAGGTGCTGAATAAATAATGTGAGTATTTTAAGTCCAGGGAAATAGGAGATTACTACAAAGTGGCTTGAACTGCCCCCCCATCCCTACCCCACTCCTGGATTTTAAGAGCATTAGAAGAAAAATTATCCATGTGGCTGCTAGAAGTAAAAAAAAAAACCACACCAATATCTGAAGGGCAGTAAAGAAGATTCACTGAAGCTAGCATACCAGGAAGGCTTATTGACTACTGGAGAGACCAAACTGGCCTACAAAAAAGCAATAGCAAATAGCATTTATATACCGCTCCAGTGTGCTTTACAGCACTCTCTAAGCGGTTTACAGAATCAGCATATTGCCCCCAACAATCTGGGTCCTCATTTACCGACCTTGGAAAGATGGAAGGCTGAGTCAACCTAGAGCAGTGGTTCTCAACCTTTTTAATGCCGCGACCCCCAACCGGTCGTAAGTCGAGGACTAAACCGGTCGTAAGTCGAGGACTAAACCGGTCATAAGTCGAGGACTAAACCGGTCGTACGTCAAGGACTACCCAGCCGGTTGTAAGTCGAGGACTTTCCCTGCCCGGGAGCGCCGCGCATGCGTGGTTCCGCCCCCTGCGCCGGCCGAGGCGTAGCTGGCAAGCGGCAGAGACAGAGCAGGCCGACCACCAGCTGGCCCAGCTCAAGGGAGGTAAGGCACCCGCCGGAAAAGGGAAAAAAAAATGGCGGACAGCCTTGCTTGGCGACCCCTGTGAAATGGTTGATCGACCCCAAATGGGGTCGCGACCCATAGGTTGAGAACCGCTGACCTAGAGCCTGTCAGGATTGAACCGCAGGCTGTGGGCAGACTTAGCCTGCAATGCTGCATTCTAACCACTGGGCCACCACGAAAGACCAAATGAAGAACAGAAAAGAGACATGGGAAGACAAAGTATTATTGTATGTGGACACACACACACACACACAGAGAGAGAGAGAGAGAGAGAGAGAGAGAGAGAGAGAGAGAGAGAGAGAGAGAGAGAGAGAGAGAGAGAGAGAGAGAGAGAGAATAGATAATAACAAGACCTGGCAATGGCTAGGAGCAGAAAGTTGAAGAAAGCGACCAAGGGGCTAATTGACATATCACCCCACATTACCCCACTTAGGGGCTGATCTGTGGTCAAGATGTTGCAGGATTTACCTTGGATGGTAGGCTTGGTGCCAAGGACTGCTTATCGTCCCCTGAGATACTTGCATCATACTGAGATCGGCTGGGGTGTCTGAGAACTTGGCTGATTGCCAGGAGTGTGATCTGCCCACCGGATCACCTTGCCTGCAAAGAGACAGATGGCTAACATTATTAGAGTTGTCTATTTGCTCAGATACCCTATAGCACAATCACAATTGTTATTCAGCATTTACTTTGTGCCAAAATGTGACACTGTCCAGAATTTAAACATGCTACAATCTCTGTTTTCTGATTTTTTTAAAATTGCATTCTATTCTTCTACATGTCAGGAATGAAAAGATCACCCTCCTGGAAAACCAATTATTTGTTTAACTGCGGCTGGATGTTCTAATTGTGAAGATCTGAATACTAAGCAAACAAAATACTGTATATGCCGTTCATTTCATCTTCCATTTTTGGCAGCTGCAATTTATCAATGTTAAGAGCAATGAGACCAATTCAAATTCAAAAATAAGTCCGGCTGTTACCTGTGAATGGCTAAGAGTGCTATAAATTAAGCAGTTCATAGAAGATCCAGAGTACAGAACAACAGAGGTATTGCAGTGAAACTTATGCAATCTAATTTTTGTCTCCATACTAGGTAAATTAGATCATTTCAATTAGAAGCAAATCCATGAAAAATGTAGCAGATGATTTCTGCAGAATTCATGTAATTCATGGATAGGTCCATGTCTTGCTGGGGCTACCAATAGTAGACTAACAGACGTGGAAGGTACCTTGGAGGTCTTCTACTCCAACCCCCTGCTCAAGAAGGAGAGTCTATACTATTTCAGACAAGTGGCTGTCCAGTCTCTTCTTGAAAACCTCCAGTGTTGGAGCACCCACAATTTATGAAGGCAAGTCATTCCACTGATTAATTGTTCTCACTATCTGGAAATTTCTCCTTAGTTCTAGGTTGGTTCTCTCCTTGATCAGTTTCATCCATTAGCATCCCATAGCAACTCCAAACATAGAATTGTAGAACAGGAATGGATCCCCAGGACGATCTATCTACTCCAATCTTCTGCAATGTTCAATTAAATAATCCATGAGAAGTAACTGTCCAATCTCTTCTTAAAAATTTCCAGATATAGAGAACCTACAACCTTGATAGCCTGTTCTGCTTATGTAAAAATCTTATCGGAAAGGGTTTTTTTTCCCTTTTATTTCTAGGTAGCTGCAACTCATATAGGCAATCCTTGACTTACAACCATTCATTGAAGTTATAAGGGCACTGGAAAAGTGACTTATGACTTTTTTTCACACAACTGTTGCAGCATTCCCATGGTCACACGATCAAAATTGGGGCACTTGAGAAGTGACGTGTATTTATGACGGTTGCAGTGTCCCAGGGTTACGTGATTCCCTTTTGCAACCTTCTGACAAGCAAAGTCAATGGGGAAGCCAGATTCACTTAACAACCGTGTTCCTAATTTAACAACTGCGGTGGTTCACTTAACAACTGTGACAAGAAAAGTTGTAAAATGGGACAAAATTCACTTAACTGTCTTGCTTAGGCTCAACTGTGCTTCCAAGCTAGCTGTATTCATTACTTCTGATTTGCATATTACCAGACGCCAAAGACATCGGCGGATTTCCTACAGTGATGCGATCCGCCAAATCTACTGTGACACAGCTGGGTGAATAATTCAAGAATTCCACAAGCGTCTGTCTAAAAATATTTCCCATCATCAAAAATAAATACACTCTCCTCTTTGGAGAAGCTGAATATGTACAACATAAATGTGGAAAATTGCATGAAGTCATGGATACATTTGAGGAAGATTCATGCAAAAATGACTAGTGGGGAAAAGTTATTTATAACCACTGCAACATTGCTTATGTATATTTTTGGAGGAGGGATGGAGGGGGGGGGAACCTGACAGAATAGATTAATACTTGATTGCATACCCTCCTGACCCCAGATCGGATTTAAATGGAGCTGCCCATCACTGTTACAATACACGCAAGAAAATGAACCGATAAGTAATACTTCATAATCTCTGTGCTGGTAGTTGTAGCTTATGTCGTGCTGGCAAGACAAATGCTACCTATCCATATTCTCTCATCTTTACATGGATTAAAGACACAAGCGCTCTGCATCCGATCATCCTTGGCAGGGAGAAAAAAATGAGCATACGGGGTTACAAAAATAGTAACAGCTCCCAGTCTTAGAAGAGGATTTTCTCCACGTTCGATTGGTAGAAAGGACATACAGGTGTAGCCCTTGACTTACAACCCTTCATTTAGTGACTGTCCGAAGTTACAAAGGTACTGAATAAAGTTGAAATCCACAAGTCATCAAGGTTAGACACGTCTGCTCTGGCTGGCTAGGGCATTGGTGGCGAACCTATGACACGTGTGCCAGAGGGGGCACTCAGAGCCCTCTCTGTGGGCACGCGCGCTTCGCTCTTTGGCTAGGTTTTTGCAGGAAAAAGCCATTTCTCAAGCCCCTTCCTAGCCAAAACAAGCCTCTGGAGCGAGCGGGCTGTTTTCAGCTTTGAATTATATCAATCCTGACACCAGAAACAGACTAACAGATGACCTGAGTGCTGCATATGTTGCTCTCAAACTTACAAAGTATAAGCCAAGGTTAGACAAATTATCAGCATGCATACAACAGCAAAAATCACATTAATTGTTCAAAAGCATGCCAAATGCAAACTTTTACCTTTCAGTAAAAAGTTGTCTGTGATCATTGAAAGCTTTATCATTGTGTTTTTCTTTTAAGACAAAAGATGTTTTAATGTATGAGTTGTTTTTTCTAAACTAAAACCTCAGTATTCAGATTAAATTGCCGTGTTGGCACTTTGCGATACATAAGTGGGTTTTGGGTTGCAGTTTGGGCACTCGGTCTCTAAAAGGTTTGCCATCACTGGGCTAGGGAATTGTGGGAGTTGAAGTCCACAGTCTTAAAGTCACCAAGTTTGGATATATCTGCTTTGGCTGGCTGGGGAATTCTGGGAGTTGAAGTCAACAGAACTTAAAAGTGCCAAGGTTGGACACCCCCGCTCTAGAAAGGCAAAAATGTGACACTTTCAGCACTGGCCGTGTGTTTAACAGTCTTATGACCTTCAATCACAACTGAAGGAAAAAAACCACAAATACTTCTAATTCCTACCTTTCATTTACTGCATTCTTTTCAGAATTATCTTTTGGATAATAATAGTTAAAACATCAAAGGGATTTAAAAGTGTTATAAACACATGTGGAGGAATACTGTGCAGATGAAATAGAGAGGGAGACAGAAAGAGAAAGAAAGAAGGAGAGGCGGGAGAGAGAGATTGAGAGAGAGGGAGAAAGAAAGAGGGAGAGAAGGAGAGAGGGAAAGAAAGAAAGAAAGAAAGAAAGAAAGAAAGAAAGAAAGAAAGAAAGAAAGAAAGAAAGAAAGAAAAGTTTTTCTAAGGAAAAACAGAACCAAAAGGAAGTTTCTTTCAATCATTATTAAAATGAAACTCTATCCCCGAGGCTACATCTACACAAAAGGGAGCAAATTTCTCTTTGACAGAAAACTCACACAGTAATATAGAATATCGCTATATTAGATATTTGTTCTACTCGAATATTCTAAAATGCCTATTGCCCTGTGTGAACTTGAAATAAAATAATCAAGAAATGGCCACAAGTAAAACTCAAACTCTCAGTTCGGTAGTTATTTTTGCCTTTTCTAATGTCAATTGCAAATTACGCTGGGCCCGCAAAAAAAACAATCCAGTATTTGACAGGTCAGAGCTCCCCAATGTTTCCGGCTCTGCGGACCGGCAGAGGGAGGGAGAAGGGATGGATCTGCGCAAGTGGCCGACAAGTGCGCACAGTTCCTTTGTGCAAGCAGTGTGCACGCACGCCTGTTCACTTAAATGGAGCCCTTGCATGTGCACACACCCACTGCTCGTGCAAGTGATGTGCATGTGAGTGCACGCTCGTCAGCTGTTTCCGCGGCCTGGTTGCAAACCCTTCACGGCCCACTAGTAGGCTGTGGCCCACAGGTTGGGGATCCCCGTGATAGATTACGTATGACAGGGTTTTTCAACCTTTTCACCCATTGTACCACTTTTAGGATATGGCAATATCCGAATACCACCAGTCGCCTAGCAAGGTGTCAAAAACTTGATGACCAAAAAAAAGAAAGAAAGAAAAAAAGTGATGAAGTACAGGTAGTCCTCGACTTGCAATAGTTCAATAGGCCTGCCCGCCTAGCGGCGCTCTTCCTCCTGTCCAAGGTTTTCATTGTTGTGAGCATTTCTGTTGAGGATTGGCAGTGGGGGTGGGGTGGGGGGTTATTTGGTTTTTATTCCCCCCGTCTGCTGGGTGGTTGCAGCAGATTTTGGTCACTTCACATGACCCTGGGACACTGTGACCATCATAAATATGAATCAGTTGCCAAGCATCAGAATGTTAATCACAAGACCCTGGAGATGCTGCAACATTCCAGCTGATCGGCGCTTCTTCTGGGCTCAGCAGAAGCACCAGGATCAGCACCGAGCTCCAGCTGGAGCCTGGCGCTGATCCTGGTGCTTCCACTGAGCCCTGACAGTCCCGAAGAAGCGCTGATCCTGGTGCTTCTGCTGAGCCCTGACAGCCCTGCAGCTCCAGCCGTCTCTCGCTCAGCTTGTGCGGTGCTGCCACCGGTTCAGCTCATTCCCCTCCCCCGTTACCACTTTTCTAGGATGGCCGCGTATCACCTGCCAGATGCCAATGTACCGCAGGTGGTACCCGTACCACTGTTTGAAAAGCCTTGACCTATGACACTCAAGGCGAGCACAGAAAAAGAACAGTTGTAAAATGGGGCAAAACTTGCTTAACAGCTGCCTTGCTTAGCAATGGAAATTTGGGGCTGTCCACATTCCCTTTCCTGCTTCAGGGATCTGTTCTGGTACGGTGTTTGGAAAATCTGCTTTTGAGCTCTTCTAATGCTCGTGAAGTAAAAGCAAGGGAAGAGGAAAAAATAACTTCTGAACACTTTGTGACAGAAAAGAACTCCAATCGCAGAGACTGGCTGTTCTGGTCGCACCTGCCAACAGGTTAAGACACGGGAAAGAAAAATGCAGGAGAATCAGAGAAAGAAAACAAAAGCCAAACCAGGATATCCTGCACTGGACAGGAGGCCTAGAAATCAGGAATGCCGTGTGCTATTTACCTTTTGACTTTAAAACTCTCCCTTAGCAAAAGAAAAAAAAAGGCCCCAGCAACTATTTAAAATTCCTAAATATATCTGCCTGATGCACCAAACGTAACCCCAGGTCGGGTGATTTTGTCACTGAGGTGATTTTGAAGCTTTCTTTCCAGTACATTCCATCCAAGAAAAGAACCTACAATGCAGTTTGAAAAGCCCAGGCCTCTTTAGGAGTTAAGTTACAGGAATCTTTGGAAGCGAGTTCAGACCCCTTTCAAATAATGTACATCTTTGAATTAAGGCAGTGGTTCTCAACCTTTTTAATGCCGCGACCCCAACCGGTCGTAAGTCGAGGACTACCCAGCCGGTGATAAGTCGAGGACTTTCCCTGCCCGGGAGCGCCGTGCATGCGTGCTTCTGCCCCCTGCACCGGCCGAGGCGTAGCTGGTAAGCAGCAGAGACGGAGCAGGCCGACCACCAGCTGGCCCAGCTCAAGGGAGGTAAGGCACCCGCCGGAAAAGGGGAAAAAATGGCGGACAAAAAAAATGGCGGACAGCCTTGCTTGGCGACCCCCGTGAAATGGTCGATCGACCCCAAATGGGGTCCCGACCCACAGGTTGAGAACCACTGAATTAAGGCATCAGAACTGGATTATTATTTCATAGCTCCCAGATTAAACTCAACTGTTGTTTCTTTGCAAGGGTGAGGGGGGAAGGGAAGATAGAAAAAGGGGAAAGGGGAAAGAAGGAAATGAAAAACAGAAAGAAGAATTAAGGGAAGGGAATGCAAGAAGAGAAAGGAAGGGGGAAAAAAGAAGGGAAGAGAAATAGAAAAAAGGAATGGAAAAGGAAAAAGGGAAAAGAGAAGGAATGAAAGGAAAGGAAGGGAGAAAGGAAAGGGAAAATAAAGGAAACATAGAGAAAAAAAAGAACCAGGTGGTTCTTTTTTAATGATTCAATCTTTGTTAGGAACATTAGTCACTGCATCTCTCTGAGTTTCTTTCTACCTGTCCTTTCACCAAGACAACTCCAGAGAAGCACCATCCATGACCAGCATGTTCTCTGGTTCCATGTTTGCTCCTTCTCTCTCCAGCACTCAGCACAGCGGAGAAAGATCTTACAGGAATTACCGGTGCAAGACCAACATTTTGCTAATTACATCCTCCTCTTTCTGAGTAGACGGATCTTGATAGCTCGGTGTCGTTTGAGGTCAACAGGACAGGAAAGATTAATATAATCTCCTTGCTAATCAGATTGAGCTAGTCCACAGGTACTATAGTACAGATCAGGGCTTGCCTTCCTTTTCAGGAGGGCTAGAGTCTGGAAGTTTCTCATTAATTTCTGGTTTAAATTAATTTCTTTTTCCTCTGGGTCTGGCTCCATTGGTTTTTAGAAACCGTTTTCAGTCAACCTGGCTAACGAGAGCTGACAGCACATTCTAGATCAGGGGTCTTCAAACTTGGCCCTTTTATGACTTGTGGACTTCAACTCCCAGAATTCCTCAGCCAGCCACGATAAAAGGGCCATGTTTGAAGACCCCTGGTCTAGACTTTATGGTCTCTTTGATCATAAAGTTTGAAGACCCCTGGTCAAACTCTAATGGTCTCTTTGATCCATTAGAGTTTGAAAAAGCCAGGAGTCATCTTGAGCAGAGTATCTGGGTTATTGATTTCCAAACCAGTTTCAATCCGGCCTCCAAATCTATGTGGTTTTTTTTTCATTTTTCAAATGGGCAGGTGTCTCCATCCCCTCCTTGTTAGCCTTCACCTTGGCCAGGTTGAACATGCTACTCTCTCCAGCCTGTGGGGCCTTATAAAAATATCCTTCCTCAGCAGCATACATGAGGCCCATGTGGAGATGGTTTTGCGGTGTCCTTCAGCCTTTGGCACCTTTGTGATTCTCTTGGTGGTTGGCTCAAAGTCATCCAGCCATTTTAATGCCTAAGGCAGGACTAGAACTCACAGTCTCCTGGTGGTTGGCCCAAAGTCACCCAGCTGGTTTTGATGCTTAAGGCAGGACTAGAACTCGCCACCTCTTGGTGATTGGCTCAAAGTCATCCAAGCATTTTTCATGCCTAAGGCGCGACTAGAATTCCCAGTCTCCTGGTGGCTGGCCCAAAGTCACCCTGTTGGTTTTCACGCCTAAGATGAGACTAGAATGCATTGTCTCCTGGTTTCTAGAGGAACACCTTTACCATTAGACCAGGGGTAGGCAACCTTGACTCTTTTATGACTTGTGGACTTCAACTCCCAGAATTCCTGAGCCAGTCACGCTGAGGGGAAAGGGAGAAGTTTCCAAGCTGAGCCATGCTGGTTCAGGAATTCTGGGAGTTGAAGTCCACGAGTCATAAAAGAGCCGAGGTCACCTACCCCTGCACTAGACCAAAACAACTCAACAACTCTCTTGCTTAGTAACAGAAACTTTGGACTCAGTTGTGGTTGTAAGTCAAGGACAACCTGTAAACAAACATCCTACAAAACTATATACCACCCAGAAGTCACCTTGAGAGCATGATGAATAACACTTAAATTTGACAAACAAACAAACAAACAAACAAACAAATAAATCTGTCCTGCCAATTGGAGGCTTTCTAATCGGAATCTTTCTTCCTTTCAGATCCAAATTTTGTGAAAACTGTGTCCAGCAAAGATGGAAAGGAAACAAGAGATCCCCTTTTGTCTTCTGGGGGGGGGGGGTCTTTATTGTGCTCACCTGTTCTTCTTCAAACGCAGCTTAACTTCATTCAACCACGATGTTTTGCCAGACTGCGAGTCGGACTTGAGACCCTCTGGATTGGGAGGCTGGGCGGTGTTGGTGGCCGAAGGCCCCTCTGCTGCCAAGGTATCTCTGCAGGCCCAAAAGCAAAGTGAAGATTTGAGACCCTGCTCCTACATCGATCGAGATAAAACACCTCTTTTGAGTCAAACACATTAGCGTAGCTCAAGTACTTGGCTACTAAAGCTTTTCCGTTCCGTGTTTCAGCCTGACGTTCTCTGAAACTGGCCTTCAGCCAATCCAGTCCATGTTGGTACCCACCCAGGATATTGAGACTGCAACTGCTTGAATTGCTAGCTAGCCAGTATGACTTAAGGCTGAGAGTTAGAGGAACTGTATCTCGATATATTTGAAAGTTAAGAGATTAAAAAATGCCATCACAACACAATGATAAATAATGTGTATTTTAAAAAATCACTTTATGTAAGAATATGGATGGATGGATGGATATCTTCTCTCTCTCTCTCTCTCTCTCTCTCTCTCTCTCCCTCTCTCTCTCTCTCTCTCTCTCTCTCTTACACACAGATTTATCACAAGATATAAAATTATCTAAAACCCTATTCCCCAACCCCACCCACTACATACACCAATCCTATCCCCTCTCTACCCTTATAAAATCTAATAAAATATTTTCAAATTTTTTTTATCTAAAACCAACTTAATCCATGGGATTCAGAATAAAATTCAAGTTTTTATTCCCAAGCAAATGTACTTTAAAACAGAGGAAATTGAGTTGTGCGTTCTTTCTTTCTTTCTTTCTTTCTTTCTTTCTTTCTTTCTTTCTTTCTTTCTTTCTTTCTTTCTTTCTTTCTTTCTTTCTCTTTCTTTCTTTCTTTCTTTCTTTCTCTTTCTTCTTTTTCTTCCCTCTTTTCCTTTTTCCTCTCTGTCTCTGTCTCTCCACTTAGTCCATTTACTATCTGCTATAACAAATAGTTTACAAACAGAAATTGCAAACTAACTCAATATTTATATATTATTATAAAAATAACACATTTTACCTGCCTTTTGCCTGTATTACACTGAAAACTGCAAATTAAATTCTACATAAGTATTACACATCACAGCTATTATAGCTGTTGGAGATGGTGGGATGTTTCTCTAACGCACTTCATATGAATGTAAAATAAAATCCCCTGATGCTTGCATTATTTGTTCACTTAATAATTTCTCCATCATATCACCTGTATTTACAAGCAGATTATCAGAATTTATCACACGTTTTTCTCTCAATTGCATGCATGCGGTTGGCGCAATTAAGTCTCCATTAAATATGCCATGAGAAAGGACACATCTGAATTCCATTGTTAGAGGATTTTATTTTATTATTTTATTTGTGCTTTCCTCAACTTGAAAGATCGATCAATCAGAGAATGACTGAAAATCTGCTCGGTTTAAGGAGAGCCAGAAAGCCACAACTACGTACACAACCAAAACAAGATAGCAAGAGAAGGGTTTTTTTTTTTAAATGATCTGTTGCAGAATCAAATCAAGGAAATCAGTATTATCAAAGCTAAAATTAAGACTAACTATTATTTATCACTTATATTTTGCTTCAAAACAACTCCATTTTCCACACTTGGAATACTGCATCCAGTTTTGGTCGCCACAATATAAAAAAAAACATGTTGAGATTTTGGAAAGAGTGCAGAGAAGAGCAACAAAGATGATCAGGGGACTGGAGGCTAAAACATATGAAGAACGGTGGCAGGAATTGGGTATGTCTAGTTTAATGAAGAGAAGGACGAGGGGTGACATGATAGCAGTGTTCTAATATCTCAGGGGCTGCCACAAAGAAGAGGGAGTCAAGCTACTCTCCAAAGCACCTGAAGGCAGGACAAGAAGCAATGGGTGGAAACTCATCAAGGAGAGAACCAAAATA
The DNA here is from genome assembly GCF_001527695.2 of Protobothrops mucrosquamatus. Taxonomy (NCBI): domain Eukaryota; kingdom Metazoa; phylum Chordata; class Lepidosauria; order Squamata; family Viperidae; genus Protobothrops; species Protobothrops mucrosquamatus. The sequence goes on from NW_015386764.1 coordinate 592,567, forward strand.
GAATTAAGGAGAAATTTCCTGACAGTGAGAACAATTAATCAGTGGAAGGGCTTTGCCTCCAGAAGTTGTGGATAGTCCATCACTGGAAGTTTTCAAGAAGAAACTGGATTGCCAGGATAGCTGAATTGAACATCCAGTTATGAGGCCATGGCCATTCCCCCGTAGACGTTTTGTATATAATTATGTGGATTGCATGTATATGTTTACTTGTCTTCTGTCATGTTCTCATCATACTCTAAATAAATAATAAGAGCCATTCCCAGACCCAATCTGAACTTCCTTCATTCCATATTAGTGAGACTAATTCTTTGCCCATAGACCAGACATGTCAAACACAAGGTCCGGGGGCCGGATGCGGCCCGCGAAGTGGTTTCATGTGGCCCGCGAAGCCATCCTGGAAACAGTGAGGGAACAGCCCCCGCTGCCTTGGTCCTGGCCCAGGCCAGCTGGGAGCCAATGTACAATTTTGTGGTGGCCATCTTGGCACTTGCACCGGTGGACCATGCCTTGGCACTTGCCCCAGTTCCACCCCCTTCTGCCAGAGACCTTCAGATCTGTCCCACTCCTGCCCAGGCCCCCATAGGCACCCTTGACGCGAATGATGTAGAACTGACCACGCCCACCCAGTAGGCCACACCCACTCCATCCACACCCACCCAGTAGGCTGCACCCACTCTGGCCACATCTTTCCCCCCCCCCAGGGCAACCGCAATGCTGATGCATCCCTCAGTGAAATTGAGTTTGACACCCCTGCCATAGACAATCCTCTTAAGAATCCAACTTTCTGATCTTGGAGAAAGAAGAAATCAAATACTGTGAGAAAAGAAAATGTTCTAAGCTTCTCCTGCTGTCAAGTCTGGATCAGGGCGGAAAAAAGAGCATGTCGTATATTTGGTAGGTTGGGAGCTTAAGATGGTTTGGATGGTTGAGATTCCATTGCCATGAAGGACACCTCTGCTCTTGGTGTTCACCACCCCCTTTGTCCTCCCCCTCGTTGCAAGAATGTTAAGCCCCAGCATTGCTTACCCCGAAGCCTTACAAGAATACTTTCACCTTCAATTTCAGCATCTGAACAATATTCTGGCACTCCAGATCTTCTGTCACCTGCTTACCCCGTCCACTAAATCCCACCCCGCTTTTCGCTCCATACTTGGCCATACTCTACCAGCTGTTCTTGGATCTGCATGGTGCAAAGAAGGAATGTTTCTTCTTAGCTACCAAGGAGGCAACGAGCATAAGCAGAAAAGTGAAGACGCATTTCCTCAAGAAGAGAATATTTGTAGCTGTGGGGTCCTTTGTGTTCTCTAAGCTTGGAGGTCCCAAAGGTGCTAAATTTCATGAGGCAACTGGACTTTCTTGTTTTTCCTTGAATACATTTCGCTTCTCATCCAAGAAGCTTCTTCAGCTCTGACTGGATGGTGGGGAAATGGAAGGATTTATACTCCTTGCAGACAGCTGGTCATTTGCATTCTTTTACAGAGTCAATAAGACCACCTGGAGGTTTATCGGTGTCCTCAGGGTTACCTGAGCGGTGCAAATGGGTGTGGAGCCTTCTTGGAACTGATGAACTACTAAGGGGACAACACAGATAAGCCTCCAGGGGCATCAACAACTCGGTAAAAGAATGCAAATAACCATCTGTCTGCAAGGAATATAAATCCTCCCATTCCCCACCATCCAGTCAATTCTGAAGAAGCTTCTTGGATGAGAAGTGAAACATTTTCAGAGAAAAAAAAGAAAGTCCAGTTGCCTCTTGAAAAAGCACTTTTGGGACAACCATGACCTGGATGACTGAGAATCTCCATAGACACTAAGTTTGGAGGTTTTCTCGCAGACATTTAATACCAAACTATGTAACATCGTCAGTGCTAGAAGCCACCTAACACTGATGATGTTACCTAGTATGGTAATAAAACATCTGCAAGAAAACTCACCAAGCTCAGAGAACACCTAGGACCCTATAGATTTCCTCAATCTAGCACTTCCAAGTGGTGTTGGCTACCTTGGGTCAAGTCTAGTCCAGTGCATTTAGGGGCTTGGAGAAGCCTGGATGAGATCAAAGAGTTGGCTATGTATGACCTGGAAATCTCCATTTCCAATCTTGTCAACACCATGAAATCATGAGAACTTAGCTTGGACCACAAGAGAATGGCATTCCATTTTTCTGCTTAGCTTTAAAATGAAAACGAACACCTTTCATCAAACATAAGCCTAATCTACTTCACAAGGCATTGAGAGGATAGAAAGGGATAATCTCCTACAACCCATGGAGAAAGGGCGAGATGTCCACATATGAGCACACATCAGTATTTCCCAGCTCCATGCAGGAATTTTGCATGGATTAGTGTGATATAATGTTAATATGAGGCAGGGATCTCTATCCCAGAGACTAAAGCTGTGCCAGTCCTTCAAAGGAGGTGCTTTATGACTCTCCAACCTTGGCAACATTTAAGACTTATGGACTTCAACTCCCAGAATTCCTCAGCCAGACATGTTGACTGAGGAATTCTGGGGGGTTGAAGTCCGCAAGTCTTAAAAGTTGCCAGGTGGGAGACCCCTGCTTTACGAGATATGGCGGAGCAACCAAGTACCTCTTCTTGAAGCATTTCAGCAGGATGATTTTCAATCATCCAGCTCACGATTGTCCCCAATATGTTTTCTCCAAAAGGCAACAGGACTTTTTGGTGTTTTCTTTGAAAACGTTTCGCTTCTCGTTCAAGAGCTTTCCTCAGTTCTCTTCAGAACTCAAGATACCTGAACTGAAGAAGCTTCTTGGATCAGAAGCGAAACCTTTTCAAAGAAAACACCAAGAAAGTCCAGTTGCCTTTTTTGGGGGGGGGGGGAAAAGCATCTTTGGGACATTTCAGCACGTGCAATTTTTCCAGGCTCATAGTAGGCCTGCTTTGGCAGCCATCATGCAGAGGAAGCCAAGATCAATCACTTCTTGAACCAGCCACACAAGCTTGGGAAATTGGTGGCTGGTTTACAAATTTGGAAAGCGCTTGGTAGATAGTTTCTCCTGGATATCCCAAAGCACCTTTTCTGAAGGAGTCACACTTTGGGATGATAGACACACTCTCTTCATTATCAGCTCTTGTTTTAGCATATTTTAGAGCAGGGGTCTTCAAACTTGGGCCCTTTTATGACTTGTGGACTTCAACTCCCAGAATTCCTCAGCCAGCGGTCCTGGCTGAGGAATTCTGGGAGTTGAAGGCCACAAGTCATAAAAGGGCCAGGTTTGAAGACCCCTGTTTTAGAGTTCGACCTTTCTGCTATCTTTAAGGAAGACCTGTTGTAACTCTTGTCTGTCAACGAGGCAACATTATTTGCTAGCTTCGGAGGAGAACGACAGGGCAGGGTTGAGTAAAGTCCTGAATTATACAATTTTATTGATGCTTTGAAGTCAGCGGAATCTGAATAACCAAGGATGAGGTATCATGACATATGAAACATGGTAACTTTGCACACAGGATGCGCGTTAGGACTTGCTATCGTGACACTGAATGTAGGCATGTAAGTCAGATCTTTTGCATATTCATTCGGGCTTGCCCATGCTTTCCTGAAGACCGTGTGCTTACACAGTAATCCTCGACTTACGATCGCAACTGAGGCCAACATTTCTGTTGTTAAGTGAGTTTTGCTCCATATTATGACCTTTCTTTCCACATTTGTTAAGTGATTCACTGCAGTGGTTAAATTAGTAACACGGTTGTTAAGTGACTCTGGCTTCCCCTTGGACTTTGTTTGTCAGAAGGTCCCAAAAGGCGAACACATGACCCCGGGACACTGCAACTGTCATAAATACGAGTCAGTTGCCAAGCGTTTGAATTTTGATCACATGACCATGGGGATGCTGCAACAATTGTGTGAAAAATGGCCATAAGTCACTTTTTTCAGTGCCATTGTAACTTCGAACAGTCACTAAATGAACTATTGTAAGTCAGGGATTATCTGTAACACAGAGAAATTTCCAAGGAAGGGAAGATGTTGGTTTCTCTAAATCTGTTTTTGCACAAAATTAACTTAGCCTAAGCTGGAAGAGTGGAGTAGCAACTCGAAATTACCGGAAGGGGAATTTTTACTCTACTCGCACGTACAATTATTCTGTTTACTTAACAGACCTGAGGGATTCGTGATTTAGTTCTTGAGAAAGTCTGCTGAAGTTCCGGAATGAGCAAAAACGGCAAAAAAGAGACCTGTTTTTCATTATTAAATGCCATTTATTTAAATGCCGCTCTTGTTTTCTGTCTGACTTAAGAATTGACTGGAATGTTGAACAATAGATATTCTTCAGACCAGGGCTACAAGTAATTAGACTAATGCAAGGAGTAATTAGAAGATGGGTAATTAAAACTTGCATGCTTAGCAGAAATTCACCAAAAGATGTGGAAAGAATCCTTTCAAGCAAAAACATCAAGAGAACTTCTAGCATCTAGCATCTACGCTTTCAAAAAGTAAACTTGAAAATTTATAACTCAGTTCATTGGGCCAAATGACCCAGTTTTTGCAAAAATCTTACAAAAAAACTCTAGAGAGCCAAAACAGGTCAACTATGTTTCTGTAATCAAGTGTTTTTCTATAAGATTTGAAGTATATTACAGTATAAAATATTTAGAAAAATGCTTCTTTCATAAAAAACCAAGAAAGATGCCCTGAGCATGGTGCCTAAACATTATTTTAATATGTTTTCTAGACAAACTCTTAGAGGTCTTTGGTTCTAAAAACAGTTCTTAGTTCTCCTTTGCTCTACAGGGGTAGGCAACCTTGGCTCTTTTATGACTTGTGGACTTCAACTCCCAGAATTCCTGAGCCAGCATGGCTCATCTTGGAAACCTCTCCCTTTCCCCTCAGCATGGCTGGCTCAGGAATTCTGGGAGTTGAAGTCCACGAGTTATAAAAGAGCCAAGGTTGCCTACCTACCCCTGCTCTAGTCTAAAAAAATCTGGTCTTTTTTAAGATGGAGGAGTGATTGAATGACTGACGCCAATATTAATTCTAATTATCATTGTAATTTTGTTATTAATGTAAATTTGAAATATTCATAATAATTGTTGGTAAGCGCCTAAGGTTTAGTAAGAACCGAAGCAGAAATAAATTCCATAGACAATCATTTTGGAATCTAGAATTATTTTTTTTCCTTAACTGGTATTTAATATTTACAAGAGAGGTTAAGAGTTAAAGGAAATTGTCATCTCTGCCTTTTCAAACAAAATGTAGTGTCTAAAAAATCTAAATCTAATCTTCAAAGTGGTACTTGAGCTCCATTTTCATTAACTTAAGTTCTATATTGATTCCCCCCCCCAAATGGTCAATACTCATGAATGTATTCCATTCCATCTGAAAATTCATTTTGTAGATTTATTGGAATTGTGTCTTTTAATGGTTGAATTGAGATAGAGGGAGCCCATTAGTGTCTAATGGACCCGAAAATACAGGTGATGGGGAACACGTCACTGTGCATGTGCACCTTCCACACTTTTTTGTCTTCCCTACTGACAATTATTATTAATCAAATTTAAGATTTATTTTGCAATGTTTTCAAATATTTAAAATGCTGCACATATCTCAATAATCCTTACAAGAGGATTATAAAATAAATTAGTATGGTAGCATGCAAATAACTATGGGAGATAGTAACTGTAGGGAAGCCACTGAGAAGAGACGGAATAATATACTATTAAACGTTCACTTGGAGAAAAAGTCAATTTTTTTTTTTCAAAACGCACAGCGACCTGCTCCCCATCTCCTGTAGTGATTTGTCCAGTTGTGTGCAAAAAGGTTGCAAAATGGAGCACAACTCACTGAACAACTATCTTACGTAGCAAAGGAAATTTTGCACCGTGGTCGTTAAGCCGAGGAGTACCTGCATTGCCAAAGCCAGAACGAACGAACAAATCAATGCATTTCATTCGGCTTTCTTAGAATCGCTACTTGTGCCAAACATCTGAAGTAAATTTTACTTAGACCCTATGAGATTTTTTTTATATATAAAAATAAATTATCGGATTCCTAACTTTGCATCACAGCACATGAACAAGTGACACATGGACACATTGTCCTATTCATGGTGAAGACAAGTGTTTGAGCCTTGAAAAGGACAGGCTTTTCATCCATCTTTGTAAGATGCAAAAAAAAAACCCACGAGATTTTTTTCTCCAGTCCCGGTTACATCCTACGGAAAAAATCACTTATGCAATGTTTGAAATGCTTTGTCTCTTTACAGAAATAATTTCTAGCTGCTTGCTGTTATTTATACTGCCGTCCCCCTCCCCTGGGCCTCTGGAATTTCATGCCAAACACGTTTACCCCATTACTGTACAATTGCATTCTGCAGATGTTCTCTTGGGCTTAACGATATCCTATAGGGCCACTCGAGGCAATTTAATCTAAAGTCTACAAGTGGTCCTCTATTTACGACCACAACTGAGCCCCAAATTTCTGTTTGGGCTCAATTGTGGTCGTAAAACGAGCTGGTTTTTTTGCTAAGCGAGACAGGTGTAAAGTAAGTTTTGCCCCATTTGACGACCTGTCTTGCCACAGTTGTTAACTGCGTGTCACTGCAGCTGCTAAGTTAGTAACACGGTTGTTAAGTGAATCTGGCTTCCCCAAGGATTGTCAGAAGATCCCCAAAAGTGACCAAGTGACCCTGGGACGCTATAACCGTCATAAATAACATGCCATTTGCCAAACGTCCAAATTTTGATCACGTGACCACTGGATCCCCTGTAAGGCACCTGCAACCTGCTATGAATCCCATAGCTCTGGAAACAAATTTCTGAACAAGAATAGCAAAATGACAGAGTTGGAAGGGACCTTGGAGGTCTTCTAGTCCAGCCCCCTGTTCAAGCAGGAGACCCTATACCAGGGGTAGGCAACCTTGGCTCTTTTATGACTCGTGGACTTCAACTCCCAGAATTCCTGAGCCAGCCATGCTGAGGGGAAAGGGAGAGGTTTCCAAGCTGAGCCATGCTGGCTCAGGAATTCTGGAAGTTGAAGTCCACGAGTCATAAAAGAGCCAAGGTTGCCTACCCCTGCCCTAGACCATTTCAGACAAATGATGGTCCAATCTCTTCTTAAAAACCTCCAGTGATGGAGCACCCGCAACTTCTGAAGGCAAGTCATCTCACTGTCAGGAAATTTCTCCTTAGTTCTAGATTGGTTCTCTCCTTGATTAGTTTCCATCCATAACAACCCCTTGATCCTGCAAGCAACTTTTGCATTATGGGGTGGCTTTTTTTCAGTGCTGATGTCACCTACTTTGGTAATGAAACGTCTGCAAGAAAACCACCAAGCTTTGCGGGCACCGAGGACCCGACAGTTCAACCATGAGGTTCAAATATTCTTTTCTATAGGTAGCTTTTGCCTTCTTACACACTGCATTCCGCTATATTTATTAAAGTCTCTCGCTCAACCAAAATCTAATCATCCTTTCCTGCTTAGGCATATACATGCCTTGAACTCCAGCCAGGAGGTCCCGTGATCTATGGAAACTGAGCAGTTGCACCTGCTCTTCATTCACCCGTCTCTGCAGCTGAAAGTCATGGAAAACTCTAGAAGGCTTGCAAAGGGGCCACATGTACACCTGGCCTCTGCATTGAAGAAGAGATTTTGGTTGTAAAGAGAAACAAAAAAAAAATGCACCACAATAGGAAGGGTGGGAATAAAAAGTCCCAGGTTGCAGTCTTTCATTCTGCACTACGGCTGAATTGGAGGTGAGACAAAGGATAAGCAGACAAATAAGTGGTACGTATTCAGGTGTGGTTTTTAGATCACCCCCCAGGAAAATATACAAGAGGAAAAAAGAGCTGAGTGGGTGCTCCATAAATCCTAGTTCCCTCCAATTTAAAAAACTGCCATAAGGTTCTGGGCAGAGGAGACAACGGAGAAAATTAACAGCCAAGGTTACCTCAGATTCAATACGTCTAGGGGCCAATAATGCTTAGATACTTGCAGCTGTTTGTTAGTGCTACACCTGATCATGATCAGACTTGGAAGAGAGGACTCAAATTCTCCTGTCCCATTTCTGAGCAGAGAAACGGGTCCAGAAATGAATCCACGCAATCCAAATCAGTTCAAACAGATTTTTTAATTTTTTTGGCATACTGAGGTTTGGCCGGGTGATTTCTTGAGCCATTCATCTGTTCAATCAGAGCTTTGTTCTGTTGCTTAATTTTTATTCTTGATGCAAATATGCATCCAGGAATATATATATTTGCAAAAACACACAAATGTGAATAGATTAATAGGTACCACTTCGGTGGGAAGGTAACAGCATTCCAAGCACTATCTATATCTATCTTTTTTTTTTGCAAACAAACTTTATTTTTAATAAAGCTACATAATATCATTTTCCTTTATACAGTACATATTCAGCAGACTATGTCATTTTTATATACTTTGGATCAACATTCTGTACAATATATACACTATGTACATTCGATATCTAACCCTATCTAATAATTGTATATTTCCAATTTTTGTTTCTATTGTCTATCCAAATATACGATTTTTCCCAAACCGCGTAAAATTCTGAATCATCTTTTTCTTTTAATTCTAAAGTGAGTTTGTCCATTTCGGCACATTCATATATTTTCTGAATAATCAATCCCTCTGGTGGTATATTGCATTCCTTCCAGTATTGCACAAACGCAATTCTTGCTGCAGTTAAAATATGTAAAATCAGATATCTTATTTTCTTATCAAATTTCTTTTTAAGTATTCCCAGGAGAAATGTTTCCGGGTTTAATTCGATTTGACATTTTGTTAAGTCTTGTAGCCACCCTTGCATGCATGCATGCATGCATCCATCCATCCATCCATCCATCCATCCATCCATCCATCCATCCATCATCTATCTATCTATCTATCTACACACACACATATATATGTACATATATACATATATAACATATATGCATATATACATATATACATATCTATAATAATAATAATAATAATAATAATAATAATAATAATAATAATAATAATAATAATAATAATAATAATAATAATAATAATAATAATAAAGTTGGAAGGGACCTTGGAGGTCATCGAGTCCAACCCCCTGCTCAGGCAGGAACCCTACACCATTTCAGACAAATGGCTGTCCAGTCTCTTCTTAAAAATAGATATAGATGATATAGATATAGATAGATAGATAGATAGATAGATAGATAGATAGGTAGGTAGGTAGGTAGGTAGGTAGGTAGGTAGGTAGGTAGGTAGGCAGGCAGGCAGGCAGGCAGACAGACAGACAGACAGACAGACAGACAGACAGACAGATATAAACAGTATATACCAACAATCTAATTTTAAACAGAAGGACTGAGTTTCCCGGGGAATAATGGCCTAATATATATGCATTGAATTTGCACATCTTTTATTGAGATGTATTTTGTTCAAGAGATTCTTATGCCCAACTACACCTGTATGCTGGGAATACTTATATCTATATCTATAAACTATCTACCTACCTCCCTATATAAGGTTACGGGCAGACTGGAACTTAACGGCTAAAGATGAAAAATGATTATAATAAAGCACCCTGAGAAAATTCCTGTGGGCATCCAGATGTAATCTCAGTATCTGATTTCTCACAGCCCACACAGGGGCTTCCTTTTCTGCACCAGTGGCTTGCAATAATTTATATTTGGGCTCTAATGCTGGGAGAGGTAGAAGGAAAGACAAGAGGAGCCGAGAGGGGGACGGACTCTGCTACAGCAAGGAGGAATGTACCGTTGGAAGAATGGCAAGACCGGTGACAGACCACCACGGAGAACATCTCTCTAGGTGGTTGCTGAGTCAACAATCACTTGATGGCACATAATCAATCAAACCTTCTTTACTAGATACTACCAGTATCTGAGGTACAAGGAAGAGGGGGGTCACTTTGTTCACCAAAGCACCAGAGGGAAGGACGAGAAACAATGATTGGAAGAAAGTTGGGAGAAAGTTCCTGACAGTGAGGACAATCAACCAGTGGAACAGCTTGCCTCCAGAAATCGTGGGCGCTCCATCGCTGGAGATTTTTAAGAAGAGACTAGACAATCACCTGTCTGAGATGGTATAGGTTCTCCTGCTTGCGCAGGGGGCTGGACTAGAAGACCTCCAAGGTCCCTTCCAGTTCTATTCTGTTCTGTTCTGTTCTGTTCTGTTCTACTCTACTCTACTCCTTTTTATCATTTATGGTGGACATGTGATAAGGCCAAGAAATATTGGAGTAAGATTCATATATTAACGGAGAAAACTCTTAAAGTGAACATAAAGATTAAACCAGAAACTTTCCTTCTGAGCCTAATGGAAAGAGAACTGGAAAAAACATTTGGAACTCTGATTTTATATATGGTGGCTGGTGGCTGGTGGAAGGAGGGCTCAATTCCCACCAAGGACGAAGGGTTACAAAAGCTGATGGAATTAGCAGAGATGGCCAAATTGACTGTGCTGATAAAAGAAAAGAACATTAAGTGCTTTTGTTTCTACTTGGAAACCGCTTCTGGACTTTGTGCTTGAGGTGGAAAAAAAAATGATATCATGGTTTTGGGTTTTACCGATTAGACTGATTTGCCGATACAGAAATGGCTAGTGGACACTACTATAGAAATGTAAAAAGTTGAGATCTGATTTTAATATCTGATTTTACTGCAACAGAGAGAGTCGGAAGTCAATGCCTTTTGTTTCTTCCCCTCCCTTTCTTCACAACTTTTTTTGTTTTCCCTTTTTCTACTGTTGTCCCCTACTATTTGCTTCGGTATTTTCATATTATATGTTATAAATGAATAAAACTAAATTTAAAAAAAAAGAAAAAAAATCAAATCTTCCTTACTACGGATTACTTCAACTCTTCATCGGAATGGATATATCAGTACAGGTGATCCTCAACTTACGATCACGATGGAGCCCAGAATTTCTGTTGCTAAGCGAGATAGTTAAGTGAATTTTGCCCCATTTTATGACGTTTCTTGCCAAAGTGGTTAAGTGCTGGTTTCCAGCAAAAAGAAAACGAAAAAAAAGCCCATTTGGAAGAATGAATTTGTTTAACAACCTTATGATTTGCTTAGGACCACATGATCTACTTCAGGAATCCCCAACCTGTGGGCTGCGGCCTGGTAGCGGGCCGTGGCCTACTGGCCACTGGGCCATGGGACAAGCTGGCCAGTGTGTGCACATGTGCATGCACACCCCCTAACTCAGTGGTTCTCAACCTTTTTAATGCCGCGACCCCAACCGGTCGTAAGTCGAGGACTAAACCGGTCGTAAGTCGAGGACTTTCCCTGCCCGGGAGCGCCACGCATGCGTGGTTCCGCCCCTTGCGCCGGCCGAGGCGTAGCTGGCAAGCGGCAGAGACGGAGCAGGCCAACCACCAGCTGGCCCAGCCCAAGGGAGGTAAGGCACCTGCCAGAAAAGGGGGAAAAAAATGGCGGACAAAAAAAATGGCGGACAAAAAAATGGCGGACAGCCTTGCTTGGCAACCCCCGTGAAATGGTCGATCGACCCCAAATGGGGTCCCAACCCACAGGTTGAGAACCACTGCCCTAACTTGTGATAGTGCCGTGGCCGCAGGGCACAAAAACAAGATGCACCACAGTGCGCAAAAGTGGGCCACCGCTGTGCCGCGGGGCGCAAAAATGGCCGCTGCCACACGGAAACAAGCCACCACCACACTTCAGGGTGCAAAAATGGGGCGCTGCCGCACTGCAAGGTGCAAAAACGGCTGCTGCTGCGCCGTGGGGCGCAGAAACAAGGTGCTGTGCCATACAACAACAGGGCAGGGTTAGCGAGTATCACGCAGGCGCTAGCCCCACCCTGTTTGTGGCACGTGCATGTTTGCGGCCCCGTGCGCATGTGCACACATGTAAAATACTTCCCCTTCCTTTTTGTTGGTGACCTCTGATCTACTTCACAATCATGATGGCTCGCTTTATGACAATCATAAAAACGGTCATAAAATTGAGTCCATCGTGTGGTGCCTTGACTTACAACTGCAACAACCAAAATTTTGGGGCCCACTGTGATCATAAGGACTACCTGTAAACTATTATAAACCATCCTTGAAGATTCTTTATTCATATTCTGCAAGAGAACAGGACTTTGATCTACAAAACTACACATTCTTACTTTTTTCTAAAAGAGCTCTGATAAAGCAGGTCAGCTTGAGCTGACTGAATCCCATGGATGAACAAACACGTAAATGACATCTGTAGAGGGGAAAACCAACTCATTTTTCCAGCCAATCCTATAATTATTAAAATCTAGAGCAAAAACAATAGTTAGCTCACAATGGTTCTGCTGATACCACACATTCTATATGGAGGCAGGGATCAAGAAAGATATGCACACAAGCCATACAGGTGTAGGCCTCAATTTAGCCTGGTTAATGAAGCTCATAAAGCATTATTTAAATTCACGTTTTCTGAAATGATATTTCTATGGAAAATATGGGAATTGGTTCCAGTTTGATGGAAATCAGCAACAATGTTAAACATAAGTTTTTTATATGAATATTATTTAAGCATTACAGTACAGGATAAAAAAATATACTTATTATTTCAATTCATTGTGGAGAGAGAGAGAGAGAGAGAGAGACTGGCCCATAGTTGCCCAGCTGACTTTCATGTGCAAGGCGGGACTAGAACTCACCGTCTCCTGGTGATGGGCCCAAAGTCATCCAGCCTGCTTTCATGTCTAAGGCAGGACTAGAACTCAGAGTCTCCTGGTGATTGGCCCAAAGTCACCCAGCCATCTTCCTTGCCTAAGGCAGAACTAGAAGTCACAGCCTCCTGGTTTCTTGCCCAGAGGTCCCCAACCTGTGGGCCGTGGGTTGTTGGCCGCTGGGCCGCCTGAGTGGCTGGCCAGTGCATGTGTGTGTGTGCACACGCACCCCCCTACTCGCGCTAGCAGTGTGCAGGTGCTAGCGATACCGTGAGCATCATACAGGTGCTAGCTAGCGTCACCACGAGCACACCCCACTCATGCTGGCATTGAGACAGCGCATGGCCTCTATCATCACTGTGAGCGCACACTCCCCCCATTCGCGCTAGCATCGCTCGAGCTTTTGTGGCCCCGTTTGCATTGCGCACGCAATTGTGGCCCCGTTCGTGCGTGCGCTTGCAGCTGTTTGTGCATGCATGCACATGCATATAAAGGCATCTTCACCGCCCCCTGCACCAGGCCTCAAGCAAGAAGTTTGGGGACCCACTATTCCAGCCTGTAGACTTAACCACTAAATCAGTGGTGGTGAACCTATGGCACTCATGCCAGAGGGGACACTCAAAACCCGCTCTGTGGGCATGCGCGGTGTTGCCCCGGCCCTGCCTTCCCCCGCGGCCGTCTCCTCACCAGCAGCCCCCCCGGAGAGTTGGCCCTGGGTGCGGCCTGCGCGGAGCAGCGCAGCCAAGGACATGGCAGCCGGGCAGCGGGGACAAGACTCCGCCCTTGCGCCCCGTCACTCGCAGATGGTGCGGGGCGCGGACCGAGGACACGGCCGTCATGGCACTGCTGGGCTGCCTGCTGCGGCAGCCCGTGGAGGTGGTGGGTGGTCCTAAGGCTGGGCAAAGCAGGGCGGGGGGTGGAGCGGGGGCGGTTTTGGGGCACTTGGTCTCTAAAAGGTTCACCATCAGTGCATTACACTAAACTAGGCTCTATGTTGCATGCTCAAATATTAGCAGCATCTAAGACTCCCACTGCAGCTGTGCATGCACAAGCCTCAATTGTATGCACATCTGCTCCGTGTTAAGTGAATTATAGGTTGCAGTAAGTGCAACCTGGTATCAATTTACAATTTGCACTTAATGGAATGTGGCATTATTTGAATTCACACTTCTCATGACCTTCCTGTACATTGAGTGTGCTTGGGTAAGGCATTCAGTATAATTAGGGAGATAAAAGGCTCTGAAAAAAACACACACGTTCTGGATTTAGCTTGATTAGATTCAGAAAGGCGAGGGCTCTCCTCCATAAATAATGCTTTTAAGAATTCCCCATAATCATTTCTTATTACGATGGCTTCGAATTCAGCCTTTAGAAAGATGAGATGCTCTCAGAGCTGTCCAAAAGAGCGATAAACGAGGGACTGAATTCAACAACGCAACTCTGGAATAAATGCCAATTTCTTGAGGTTGTTACAATACACGGAACTGGAAATAGAGCCGATTGGTTGGGCGACAACATGCTAAAATGTAGTTTATTTCTTCATCTCAGCTGAAGGAAGCTTTTTGTCTGGGTTCTGGAGCTAAACAGGGTAAGTAAGGGCAGATTAGTATTTGGATGGAAGACCGCTAGACCAGGGGTCCTCAAACTTGGCCACTTTAAGACTTGTGGACTTCAACTCCCAGAATTCCCCAGCCAGCCATGCTGGCCACATGACCACAAAAGTGTCTTTGGACAATATTGGCTCCCTCGGCCAGCGCTGCCCCCTAGACAGAGGAAACCTTTACCTTTAAGGTGAACTACTGTATAAAACTTTGATGGACATAAGCAACACCCAATGAATCTTAAGTTCAGGATGGAGTAAACTTTATATCTGGGAAGTGGACTAGGCCAGGGCTTTTCAACTAGTGGTACGGGTACCACCTGTGGTACATTGGCACCTGGCAGGTGGTACGCGACCATCCTAGAAAAGTGGTAGTGGGGGAGGGGAATGAGCTGAACCAATGGCAGCACCGCACAAGCCTGAGCGAGAGACGGCTGGAGCTGCAGGGTTGACAGGGCTCAGCGGAAGCGCCAGGATCAGTGCCGCTTTCCAGCTGATCGGTGCTTCTTCAGGACTGTCAGGGCTCAGTGGAAGCGCCAGGATCAGCGCCAGACCCAGCTGGAGCTCGGCGCTGATCCTGGCGCTTCTGCTGAGCCCAGAAGAAGCACCAATCAGCTGATTTTTGCCTTATCTCCAGGGTCTTGTGATTTATATTCAGATGCTTGGCAACTGATTCATATTTATGACAGTCACAGTGTCCCAGGGTCATGTGAAGTGACCAAAACCTGCTGCAACTACCCATCAGACGGGGGGAATAAAAACCACACACACCCCACCCCACCCCCGCTGCCAATCCTCAACAGAAATGCTCACAACAATGGAAACCTCGGACAGGAGGAAGAGTGCCGCCAGGTGGGCAGGCCGGTGTCTTGCTCGGCTGTGGCTTGGGGGGCACTTTTTTCAGTGCCATTGTAACTTCGAATAGTCACTAAGCGAGCTGTTGTAAGTCGAGGACTACCTGTACTTCATCACTTTTTTTCCTTTTTTTTTTTTTGGTCATCAAGTTTTTGGCACCTTGCTAGGAACTGGTGGTACTCGGATATTGCCGTATCCTAAAAGTGGTACAATGGGTGAAAAGGTTGAAAAGCCCTGGACTAGGCTATGTTAGTATACCCTGTTTTTCCGAAAGTAAGGCCTACCCTGAAAATAAGCCCTAGCTTGATTTTGGGGGTGGGCCTAATATAACCCCTACCCCAATAACAAGTCCTCGTTTGGGGGCAAGGCACACACCTAAAAATCAAGCTAGGGTGGTGGTGCGGGTGTGGAGCTGCCCCACATGCCCCACACCCACTCATTTTGCAGCCAGGCCTCTCCTCGCTAGCCTACTTCTTCTGCGGCGTCTTCTGCAGCCAGGCCTGCATTTCTCAGTCACAGGCCTTTCCGGAAGGCCACTGCAGCCAAGAACCGAGCTATAGCTCGGTACTCGGCTACAGAGATCTTCCGGAATGGTCTGACTGCAAAATGCAGGCCGGAATGCAGCTGCAGAATGAAGCTGCTCCTTCGGCTGCCGAAGAAGTGGGCCGGCTGGGCAGGGCTGTCGGTGCCAGAGTTGAGTATAAAAGACACACCCCCCCTGAAAATAAGACCTGGTGCCTCTTTTTGAAGGCAAAAAAAATAAAATAAAAATAAGACCTGGTCTTATTTTCGGGAAACATTGCCAGGAGTTGACACTGACTTGAA
The DNA here is from genome assembly GCF_001527695.2 of Protobothrops mucrosquamatus. Classification (NCBI taxonomy): domain Eukaryota; kingdom Metazoa; phylum Chordata; class Lepidosauria; order Squamata; family Viperidae; genus Protobothrops; species Protobothrops mucrosquamatus. Next base: position 608,495 of record NW_015386764.1, read on the forward strand.
GGCACGCGGACATGCATACTGTCCCAAAAACAAACTGAAAAAAAGGGAAACATTAAAAAAATGTATTTACATTATCTACCGAGAAGATAATTTGGCCCAATTTTTGAAGACTTTATTAAATGTTGACCTCAACAAAGTAGTATTGATCAGCTTCCCTGTTACATCAATAGATAGTTGATAACTGGAAAGTAAACACACACCAACTCTGTCTGCTCATGTCTTTAGAGCATTGGAGAATAATCTATTTTGCTGTGCCCAGTACTCAATAAATAGTTCTGTATATACTGATAAATAAATCCTTCATATATAATTCAAAGTAGATTCACATCTTCACACTATATTAAAAATGTACTACTATTATACCTCAAATGGGACAAGAAAGAGACAATCCTGTATGATCTAATTGTATACCCCATATTACAATTCGGGTACACAATCACAAGTATCTAATTGTATACCCCATGTTACAATTCTAGTATGACAAGCGACCCTTTTAAAACTTTCTCTGGGACAGTTTCTCAACAGTGATTTAATGGAGTAGAGTAGAGTAGAGTAGAGTAGAGTAGAGTAGAGTAGAGTAGAGTAGAGTAGGATAGGAGCTGGAAGGGACCTTGGAGATCTTCTAGTCCAGCCCCCTGCTCAAGCAGGAGAACCTATACTATTTCAGACAAGTGACTTCAGCTTCAACTCCCAGAAATCTACCCATCTTCAAGTTGTCCAAGCTTGAGAAACATTGCTCTATGGTGTCTAATAAACATAAAAATAATATTTTATTGATTTAGTTTCATTTAGTTTGTCAGTGACACTCACTAACCATTAGGCATTGAAGATAACAAATATAATATTCTGTAAGGCACTTGGCAAAGAATTAGTTAATATGCCAACTCTTCATTGCAAAGTTCTTGGAACTACAGTTAGTCCTCAATTTACGACTCCAATTGAGCCCAACATTTCTGTTGCTAAGTGAGACATTTGTTAAGTGAGTTTCCCCCCCCATTTTACAACCTTTCTTGTCACAGTTGTTAAGTGAATCACTGCAGTTGTTAAATTAGTAACACGGTTGTTAAGTGAATTTGGCTCCCCTACTGACTTTGTCAGAAGGTTGCGAAAAAGGGGATCACATGACCCCGGGACACTGCAACGGTCATAAATATGAGTCAGTTGCCAAGTGACTGAATTTTGATCACGTGACCCTGGGGATGTTGTAATGGTCAGGTGAAAAAGGGTCCCAAGTCACTTTTTTCAGTGCCGTTCTAACTTCGCACAATCACTAAATGAACCGTTGTAAGTCGAGGACTACCTGTAACCTATCTTAGTGATACACCTTTATCACTAAAGGTCATCCAAACCACATTTCAATATGATAGTCATTCTGGCATTTAGACGTGACTATAAAGCATCTCGCCCCAAATGTGAAATCAAGAAATGTTTTAACTGAGCCAGAATTTTCAGAGCTTCAGGCAATTTAAATTCCTCTGGCATAAACCCAAATGGTTTAAAACCTTGATTGGCAATAAGCTGATTTATGGTATGGTATGAATATTCTGACTTGCCCGTGACGTCCCCTAAAAAAAATGTACGTTTTGAAAACAGGATTGTCTCCCAAGTATACATTTGTCTTGTGAACAAGGACCAAAATGACACCTTTGCCCCAACATGTTCCAAACAGGATTGGAAACTTTTAATGCAAGAAATATAACTAGAGCTATTGCTTAAAACAGAGCCTAGTTCTTGCACCATTCACAAGGTCGCCTCATATTTATTACTAATGCTACGGCTAATGAACTTTCCAATCCTCAGCTTGGTGGTTTTATATCACCCAAAATATACAGAAGACGCTGCTTATGTTGAGGGGGTGTGATGACTCAGCAAGTTAAAGATGCTGAGCTTGTCAGCTGGAAAGCACCTTGTGATGGTGCAGGAACCTGGCTGGAAAGCTGACAGCCCAGTTTGAGACCCGAGCGCTGTGCGATGAGATGAGCTCCCGTTTCTTGCCTCAGCTCCCGCCCATCTAGCAGTTCCAAAGCACGCAAATGCGAGTAGATAAATAGGTACCACTTTGATGGGAAGGTAATAGCGTTCCGTGTGCTTTGGCCTATAGTCAGGCTGGCCACATGACCACGGAAGGCTGCCTCGGCCAAGAAACGGACATGAGCCCCGCCCCCTAAAGCCGGACACGTCTGAACAGGGGAAAATTTTATCTTTAAAATGAACTATACAACCTTGTTGGGCATCAGCAACAAAATATGAATCTTAAGTTCAGGATCAAGTAAACTTTATATCTGGGAAGTAGACTAGGCCAGGGGTCCCCAACCTACGGTCTGCGGCCCACTGCCGGGCTGTGGCCTACTGGCCACCGGACCGTGGGACAGGCCGGCCAGTGCATGCACCTGTGTGCGCACACTCATCCCCACTCATGCTAAAGCCCGCAGNTCAGTGCCATTGTAACTTCGAATAGTCACTAAGCGAGCTGTTGTAAGTCGAGGACTACCTGTACTTCATCACTTTTTTTCCTTTTTTTTTTTTTGGTCATCAAGTTTTTGGCACCTTGCTAGGAACTGGTGGTACTCGGATATTGCCGTATCCTAAAAGTGGTACAATGGGTGAAAAGGTTGAAAAGCCCTGGACTAGGGTATGTTAGTATACCCTGTTTTTCCGAAAGTAAGGCCTACCCTGAAAATAAGCCCTAGCTTGATTTTGGGGGTGGGCCTAATATAACCCCTACCCCAAAAACAAGCCCTCGTTTTGGGGCGAGGCACACACCTAAAAATCAAGCTAGGGTGGGGGTGGGGGTGTGGAGCTGCCCCACGCGCCCCACACCCACTCATCTTGCAGCCAGGCCTCTCCTCGCTAGCCCACTTCTTCTGTGGCGTCTTCTGCAGCCAGGCCTGCATTTCTCAGTCACAGGCCTTTCCGGAAGGCCACTGCAGCCAAGAACCGAGCTATGGATTGAATCCATAGCTCGGTACTCAGCTACAGAGATCTTCCGGAATGGTCTGACTGCAAAATGCAGGCCGGAATGCAGCTGCAGAATGAAGCTGCTCCTTCGGCTGCCAAAGAAGTGGGCTGGCTGGGCAGGGCTGTCGGTGCCAGAGTTGAGTATAAAAGACACCTCCCCCTGAAAATAAGACCTGGTGCCTCTTTTTGGAGGCAAAAAAAATAAAATAAAAATAAGACCTGGTCTTATTTTCGGGAAACATTGCCAGGAGTTGACACTGACTTGAAGGCACGCGGACATGCATACTGTCCCAAAAACAAACTGAAAAAAAGGTAAACATTAAAAAAATGTATTTACATTATCTACTGAAAAGATAATTTGGCCCAATTTTTGAAGACTTCATTAAATGTTGACCTCGACAAAGTAGTATTGATCAGCTTCCCTGTTACATCAATAGATAGTTGATAACTGGAAAGTAAACACACACCAACTCTGTCTGCTCATGTCTTTAGAGCATTGGAGAATAATCTATTTTGCTGTGCCCAGTGCTCAATAAATAGTTCTGTATATACTGATAAATAAATCCTTCATATATAATTCAAAGTAGATTCACATCTTCACACTATATTAAAAATGTACTACTATTATACCTCAAATGGGACAAGAAAGAGACAATCCTGTATGATCTAATTGTATACCCCATATTACAATTCGGGTACACAATCACAAGTATCTAATTGTATACCCCATGTTACAATTCTAGTATGACAAGCGACCCTTTTAAAACTTTCTCTGGGACAGTTTCTCAACAGTGATTTAATGGAATAGAGTAGAGTAGAGTAGAGTAGAGTAGAGTAGAGTAGAGTAGAGTAGAGTAGAGTAGAGTAGGATAGGAGCTGGAAGGGACCTTGGAGATCTTCTAGTCCAGCCCCCTGCTCAAGCAGGAGAACCTATACTATTTCAGACAAGTGACTTCAACTTCAACTCCCAGAATCCCAACCAGCTGAGAGCTGAAATCTTCAAGTTGTCCAAGCTTGGGAAACATTGCTCTATGTTTATGGTGTCTAATAAACATAAAAATAATATTTTATTGATTTAGTTTTATTTAGTTTGTCAGTGACACTAACTAACCATTAGGCATGGAAGATAACAAACATAATATAATATAATGTAAGGCACTTGACAAAGAATTAGTTAATATGGGTTATGCCAACTCTTCATTGCCAAGTTCTTGCAACTACAGTTAGTCCTCAATTTACGACTACACTTGCGCCCAACATTTCTGTTGCTAAGTGAGACATTTGTTAAGTGAGTTTCCCTCCCATTTTACAACCTTTCTTGTCACAGTTGTTAAGTGAATCACTGCAGTTGTTAAATTAGTAACACGGTTGTTAAGTGAATTTGGCTCCCCTACTGACTTTGTCAGAAGGTTGCGAAAAAGGGGATCACATGACCTCGGGACACTGCAACGGTCATAAATATGAGTCAGTTGCCAAGTGACTGAATTTTGATCACGTGACCCTGGGGATGTTGTAATGGTCAGGTGAAAAAGGGTCCCAAGTCACTTTTTTCAGTGCCGTTCTAACTTCACACAATCACTAAATGAACCGTTGTAAGTCGAGGACTACCTGTAACCTATCTTAGTGATACACCTTTATCACTAAAAGTCATCCAAACCACATTTCAATATGATAGTCATTCTGGCATTTAGACGTGACTATAAAGCATCTCGCCCCAAATGTGAAATCAAGAAATGTTTTAACTGAGCCAGAATTTTCAGAGCTTCAGGCAATTTAAATTCCTCTGGCATAAACCCAAATGGTTTAAAACCTTGATTGGCAATAAGCTGATTTATGGTATGGTATGAATATTCTGACTTGCCCGTGACGTCCCCTAAAAAAAATGTACGTTTTGAAAACAGGATTGTCTCCCAAGTATACATTTGTCTTGTGAACAAGGACCAAAATGACACCTTTGCCCCAACATGTTCCAAACAGGCTTGGAAACTTTTAATGCAAGAAATATAACTAGAGCTATTGCTTAAAACAGAGCCTAGTTCTTGCACCATTCACAAGGTCGCCTCATATTTATTACTAATGTTACGGCTAATGAACTTTCCAATCCTCAGCTTGGTGGTTTTATATCACCCAAAATATACAGAAGACGCTGCTTATGTTGAGGGGATGTGATGACTCAGCAAGTTAAAGATGCTGAGCTTGTCAGCTGGAAAGCACCTTGTGATGGTGCAGGAACCTGGCTGGAAAGCTGACAGCCCAGTTTGAGACCCGAGCGCTGTGCGATGAGATGCGCTCCCGTTTCTTGCCTCAGCTCCCGCCCACCTAGCAGTTCCAAAGCACGCAAATGCGAGTAGATAAATAGGTACCACTTTGATGGGAAGGTAACAGCGTTCCGTGTGCTTTGGCCTATAGTCAGGCTGGCCACATGACCACGGAAGGCTGCCTCGGCCAAGAAACGGACATGAGCCCCGCCCCCTAAAGCCGGACACATCTGAACAGGGGAAATTTTTATCTTTAAAATGAACTATACAACCTTGTTGGGCGTCAGCAACAAAATATGAATCTTAAGTTCAGGATCAAGTAAACTTTATATCTGGGAAGTAGACTAGGCCAGGGGTCCCCAACCTACGGTCTGCGGCCCACTGCCGGGCTGTGGCCTACTGGCCACCGGACCGTGGGACAGGCCGGCCAGTGCATGCACCTGTGTGCGCACACTCATCCCCACTCATGCTAAAGCCCGCAG
>NW_015386764.1:615168-618603 GCF_001527695.2 Protobothrops mucrosquamatus
AAAAATACACACTGGCTGCTAAGTGCCTGGATTTTGATCACATGACCATGGGGATGTTGTGACGGCCGTAAGTGTGAGGAACGGTGGTAAGGCACTTTTTCCAGTGCCTCTATAACTCTGAACAGTCCCTAAACTAAGCCGAGGACGACTTGTACAATCCACAAATATCATACAAATCTGGAAAATATCTGTCAGATCAAATTTGGACCTTAGTGTGTAAATAGAAGGATTTGCTTTAATTTGTATTTTCTTCGAGCACCAGGCAAATTCTTAAGAAAAGAGGGCAACAGATGGTAAAACTTCGCTTTTTTCCTTTCTTGAGGCCACCTTTTGAGAATAATTCATGCCACAACAGACAGTTGTGTGACAAACTCTTTTCTGAAGGGAGAATCTTAGCATATGACCTGGATTATATCTGTAACAGAACAGACTTCAAGATGCAGTTCCAGCCTTTTAATTCCAGAATTGATTGCTATTCCGTTTTAACTTCTTATGGTGTAATCATTTATGGAATTTTATCGGCTTTGTTTTGTGGTGCTATTTAAAACAGATTGACCACGGACTACAGGGAGTCCTTGACTTACAACAGTTCATTTAGCGACCGTTCAAACTTACAACAGAAATGCTGATATCCTGGGATGGCGATTCCCACACTAAATGCCGAATTCAATTCCTGGCAAGAACTTCTCTGGAGCTGAGGTTAAGAATTGGTTTGAGTATTTCAACCAAAGCAGTCTTTCTCTTTTTAAATTATAAATGAGAACTTCCGTCGGATCAAACATTGAAGCAGAAAGATCCCCTCTTCTCTCAGGATAATCCTGGATGAGTATAATTTTGTAAGAGTGTGAATATTTTAGGCATGCTCTAATTGGTTAGATTCTCTCTCTCTCTCTTTCTTTCTTTGTCTTTTAGACACAAACACACGCAGATTCACACAACCTGTGTAGATAGTCCTCGACTTACAATCACGACTAACCCCAACATTTCTTGTTGCAAAGTGAGACATTTGTTAAGTGAGTTTGGCCCCATTTTACGACCTTTCTTGCCGCACTTGAATTACTGTAGTTGATAAGTTAGTAACCCGGTTGTTAAGTGAATCCGGCTTCCCCACTGACTTTGCTTGTCAGAAGATTGCAAAAGGGGATCCGGTGACTTCCCGGGACGCTGCAACCGTCATAAATATGAGTCAGTTGCCAAGCATCTGAATTTTGATCATGTGACCATAGGGATGCTGCGATGGTTGTTAAGTGTGAAAAACGGTCATAAGTCACGGTTTTCGATGCCGTTCTAACTTTGAATAGTCACTAAACAAACTGTTGCAAATTGAGGACTACCTGTACAGTTTTTGCTTCTGCCAAACATCCTTCACCTAGGAGCCAATCTTCATTCTGTTTTTTAGTCAAGAGTGAAAAGACTTAGTGGCTGGGCGGGGGTGGGGGGGACCAGGCCATGTGAGTGGCAGGCCAACACACAAATACCTTCACTTGTGAGAGTGGTGGGCTAGCGCACATGTATGTGTGTGCCAGCCCACTACTCGTGCAGCCCAGTTCTGAATAGGCCACAGACCAATAATGGCATTGGGGACCCCTGGAATAGATATTCTAAGACATTTAAATTTAACCATAGACTTTCTACCCCAAACCTTTAACCTTCTGGGGTTAAAGTATTAGCAGAAACCCAAAAAACAGGGGTCAGTTACCACACTGATGGGCAGGCACAGTCAAGACAGAAAGAGAGAGACAGAAATTATTATAGAATATATACAAATTATATAATTTATATTTAAATATAAAAAACTAAATCCATATAAATATATTAAAGATATCGATAAAGGAGAATGTTTGTAAGTCAAAGTTGAAATGAGGGGTCCTTGGTGCTCTCTTTCTTTCATTATCCAACTAGCTAACATCATCAGTGCGGTATTAAAGATATTAATTACAATATGTCATAATTACACAGATGTATAAATATCAAGCCTCCTAGAGTTGCCTCCAGCAGCATGTAAGTTGAATAAGTAAATAAATACATGATTATATATTGTGTGTTAGCATACATAAATATAGAATAGAAATTTACAAAACATATATTAGAGGTTAGGTGTTGTTTCACTTGCAAACGTGGTAGGCTTTTTAAAACACCCTTCTGGTTTTTTTCTTCTGCCACTTTTCTGAGGTATGCATAATCTGGAACTGCAGTCAAACTGGAGGTGATGATAGTTTTATTGACAGGGGAGTGTTAAGTGGGAGGGAAGGAAGGAAGGTTTATCAGCAGGCTGATGTGTAATGGCCTCACCCTTCTCAAACTGGCTTGGGAGTTGACCTCCAGCCCTGCTAATTTTAATCCCATCCTTTGGAGCCAAATCCTTAAATTCTCATTCCTCAAAAAGGCACGTTTTAGATTTCGTCCTTTTTAGATTTCAAGCAGGGGGTGTCCAACCACGGAAACTTTTAACATTTGTGGACTTCAACTCCCAGAATTCCCAAGCCAGCATGTATTTCCCCAATTTCCAGATTCATAAAATGCAAAAATTAGAACCTCAAAAGAAGCATTAGTAGAGGGACAGAATCAAGATCTCGTGAAGTTCTAGTACCGCTTTATAAAGCCGTAGTAAGACCACACTTGGAATACAGTATTGCATCCAGTTCTGGTCACCGCAATAGAAAAAAAAGATGTTGAGAGTCTGGAAAGAGTGCAGAGAAGAGCAACAAAAATGATTAGGGGGCTGGAGGCTAAAATTATGAAGAACAGTTACAGGAATTGGGTATGTCTAGTCCAGGGGTAGGCAACCTTGGCTCTTTTATGACTCGTGGACTTCAACTCCCAGAATTCCTGAGCCAGCCATGCTGAGGGGAAAGTGAGAGGTTTCCAAGCTGAGCCACGCTGACTCAGGAATTCTGGGAGTTGAAGTCCACGAGTCATAAAAGAGCCAAGGTTGCCTACCCTGTAGGTCTAATGAAAAGAAGGACTAGGGGGGACATGATAGCACTATTCCAATATTTAAGGAACTCCTACAAAAACAAGGGGGGGTCAAACTATTTTGCAAAGCACCAAAAGGCAAGACAAGAAACAATGGTTGGAAACTAACCAAGGAGAAGGAACTAATGAGACATTTCCTAACGGTGAGAGCAATTAACCAGTGGAACACAGCTTGCCTTCAGAAGTTGTGGGTGCTCTATCACGTGAAATTTCATTTCCCAAGCTGATTGGCTATAGCAGTGATGGCGAACCTTTTAGAGACTGAGTGTCCAAACTGCAACTCAAAACCCACTTATGCATCGTCGAGTGCCGGGTAGGTGTGGCCCATTGGCTGGGTGTGGCCCATTGGGTGGGCATGGCCAATTGGGTGGGCATGGCTGCAGTGGTAACGGCAGACTGGGTGGGACTAAAAAGTTCAATCAATCAATTCCAACTTTGCAAGAACTTTTTTTCCCCCCC
>NW_015386764.1:619507-630666 GCF_001527695.2 Protobothrops mucrosquamatus
TTTTTTTTTTTTTTTTTGCACATGGTGGCGGAGGCCTAAAGCGAAAAGGTTTTATAAAACCCAGATGAAGGCCTAGGACTGGGGCGACGACACGCGTGCCCACAGAGAGGGCTCTGAGTGCCGCCTCTGGCACCCGTGCCATAGGTTCGCCACCACTGGGCTATAGTTTTCAGTTCCTTCCCATTTGTACCCCATCACGTCTCCAATTTCATGGTTTACTAAAGGCTGCAGATATTTTACGCATGTTTTGCTCCCGCTTATGAGGCATCAGCACTTCTTACTCCAGAGCTCAGAGCAAAGAGAATAAATCTGTGTTCACTCTTTTGTATAAATGGATCTCTAGATTGCAAGTTGGCTGTATCTGAAAGTTAAAACACTCTGAGAATAAAAACCTAAGAAATCACTCCAGGTGCTTCTAACAACAGAACTCTTCAGCAAAAAACATGGTAGGTTTTAAACACATCAGCCATTATTTTGGGCGTGAACTACATTTAATTCAATCCTGTCCTTAGTTTTTAGCATTGTCAAGACTTCAGTCTTTTCTGAATAAACGCTGCTGTTAAAATAAACTTTTGCTGTTCTTTCTAGATTAGGGCTGGGCATAATTTTTAAGAGGCCATGTGAGAACCTGGGACTGTTGTAGGCTGAACTTAATTCTGCTCAATATTAATGTTATTGCTTTGTAAAAAAAATGGAACACATTATTCCAATCTCATTCATTCTTACAGGGATCCTGAGTCCTTTCTAGGCTAGTTTTTAGGAGCTGTTCATTCCAGTTTTCAAAGTAAAAGTATAAAACATCTCCCCCTCCCCCCAAAAAAAACCCAAGAAAAGAGATTAAGAAAAATGATCAACCGCAGAGGAGAAATTGCTTTGGATTTCCTCCCTATTGTGAGGATGCTTGGATTCCATAATATGGGTATCAGCATAAAAGAATTAATTATCTACCTCATTCTGCTATTTTAGAAAGAAATGGAAAAATTACCCCATTCTTTTCAAATAGAATTACTTAAGAGTTTAACAGTCTGGTGCAATTTAACGGTAGCAAGATATGAATGATCTTTTCAGATATAGTTTTTGCAAGAGAACAATAACCTTTCCTCACCATTGTAATATCTCGACTTACTACCATAATGGACCCCGCCCATCACAACTGTAAGCCGTGATGGTTGTAAAAGGGGTCAAAAAACATGACCAATCCAATTTTACTTTCTTTTTTTTGCAGCCATGATAAAGCAGTCACTGTGGATATAAAGCAGGGGCCTTCAAACTTGGTCCTTTTATGACTTGTGGACTTCAACTCCCAGAATTCCTCAGCCAGGCACGCTGGCTGAGGAATTCTGGGAGTTGAAGTCCTCAAGTCATAAAAGGGAAAAGTTTGAAGACCCCTGATATAAAACAAACCAGTGGCTCAATACGGGCCAGTTTTGCAGAAATCCAGAAGCGGATGCCAATTTTCCACCCAAAAAAATGTCCTAAAACGTGGTCACGTGACCACAGGATGCTGCAAACAGCCGTAAAGCAGCCCGGATGTTGAGTGCGCTTCACATGCGGTCATGTGAGTGGGGCAGGCCTTGGGAACCAGGTCTTAAGTATCCATGGGGAGGACCGCTGTGACTTTGAACAGTCACTAAGTGACCGCTTGTAAGTTGAGGACTACAATTCCTGTAACAGGAATTGACACCCACCCCCCAAAAAAACAGATGTTAATTTCGAAAGAAATAGAAACAACGCTGAAGAATATGGCAAGGTTTGTGCTCTTCTGCAGTGTTTTTCAAACTTGGCAACTTTAGGAGGGGTGGACTTCAACTCCCAGAATTCATGGGTAGCTGAGGAATTCTGGGAGTTACGTCCACACCTCTTAAAGTTACCAAGTTTAAAAGAACATTGTATTAGGCCAGGGGTAGGCAACTTTGGCTCTTTTATGACTCATGGACTTCAACTCCCAGAATTCCTGAGCCAGCCATGCTGAGGGGAAAGGGAGAGTTTCCAAGCTGAGCCATGCTGGCTCAGGAATTCTGGGAGTTGAAGTCCACGAGTCATAAAAGAGCCAAGGTTGCCTACCCCTGTATTAGGCGAAACATTTGTTACGTGAACTTTGCCTCATTTTATAATCTTTCTGGTCACAGTTATTATATGAAACACTGCAGTTGTTAAGTTAGTAAGTGAATCTGGCTTCCCCATTGACCTTGCTTGCCTGATGGTCGCAAAAGGGGATCATCACATGACCCTGGGACACTGCAAGGTCATAAATACAAATTGGTTGCCAAGCGTTTGAATTTGGATCACGTGACCACGGGGATGCTGCAACGGTCATGAAGTGAGAAAAACAGTCATAAGTCTTACTTTTTTTCCAGTGTAACTTCAAATGGTCACTAAGTGGGCTGTTCTAAGTCAAGGACTGCCTGTACAAGTAGACCTCAACTTACAACAGTTCCTTTAGTGACCATTCAAAGTTACAGTGGCAATGAAAAAATGTGACTTAAGGCCTTATTCACACTTAGGACCTTTGCAGCATCCCCATAATCATGAGATCAAAATTCAGATGCTGGGCGACTGGTTCACAGTTATGACTGTTGCTGTGTCCCAGGGGGGTCACGTGATCCCCTTTTGCGACCTTCTGACAAGCAAAGTCAATGGGGAAGCCAGATTCACTTAAGAACCAGGTTGCTAATTTATCAACGGCAGTGATTCACTTAACCTCTGTGACAAGAAAGGTTGGAAAATGGGGCAAAACCCACCTAACAAATGTCTTCCTTAACAACGAAAATTGGGGGCTCAATTGTGGCCGTAAATCGAAGACCACCTGTACTGCTTTATATTGGGTCTAGGAAAGAAAAACATTCACACTACTGTAAGTTTGAACACAAGCACCCAGCTACTAAAACAAATTCAAACTCATCCGAGCGACTGCAAGTCTTTAAAAGAGACTCACCCCCATTCTGATGAACCACACATATCTAGCTCAACAGATCGTCCTCTTTGTGCCATTCATCCTGCTCGTCTTTCTCTTTCCCACTGTCTTCTCCCGGTGAAGCCACCCCCGACTCAAATCCAGATACTACACTGGCTGATAACAACGGTATCGCAAGTCCCCTTGATTGAATAACGGGGAATAAGCAGAAGTGCAAGAAAGAGGAATTCCTCCACGTTCAAAAGCAATGGTCAAGATGGAACCATCAATCTCGTCAGCTGGGCCAGATAGCCTTTGCAAAACCTCCTGTAACTGGCAGGGATTTCCATGACAAATCGGCTGAAATTTGGATCCCTGCAAATGTCACCCTCCTTTCAGCAAATTTCTCTCTAGAGCTGAGAGTACGCCTGCAATACAAATTAGCTCTCCTGGTTTCAGGGATTCAGTAAAAATGAAATATCTTCTCGCTTGGCGGGCTTAATTCCAAACTTTCTTCTCTCAAGCCCTACCCTATTCTGGCTTTGCAAGCTGCCAGCCAAATCCTATTAAGCATCCATCATTGTCAATGTCTATTTCTAGCGAAAGGGCCAAGCAAACGGAGCCAACAGAGGCAGGAGGTCTGCAAAAACACAGGCCCCGGGAGATAATTCGTTAGCATCCAGCCTGTAAAACTATGACAGGTGCAATGGTTACCTTCTCATTTCCTGTTCACATCTGGGTGTTCGGGCTTAAGCAATGGGTTCGTTGATCCTGCAAGCTCAACAAGAAGTCATAACATCTGCACCCGATCCAGAGCAATCGGGTGATTTCAAAGCAGATGATAATCCAAACGATCATCATCGTTCCAAAATGTCGAAGGGTTACACAAGCCAGCGACAGATATAAATTCAAATCAGGGGTCTTCAAACTTGGCCCTTTTATGACTTGTGGACTTCAACTCCCAGAATTCCTCAGCTAGACATGCTGGCTGAAGAATTCTGGGAGCTGAAGTTCACAAGTCATAAAAGGGCCAAGTTTGAAGACCCCTGATCCAAATCCAGGCAAACTCTGCAGTGTTTCTCAACCCTGGCCTCTTGAAGATGTGTGGACTTCAACTCCCAGAATTCCCTAGCCAGCATGGCTGGCTGGGGAATTCTGGAAGTTGAAGTCCACACATCTTCAAGAGACTAAGGTCTGAGAAACACTGCTTCAGATCGAGGGAGGAAAGTGGGAAGACAATGTTAAATTGCTGAAAAACTTGCTATTGTTTCTCCTAATTTTCTGCGTGTAAGTGTGCCAAAACACACAAACCACAAACTGTTGTGAAAGAGAGACAATCTCCTTGCACAGCCTTTTGGCACTAGAGTCAAAAGAACAAAGGTTGGAGAGAAAAACATAAAGCATAAAGACAGTCTTTCCTCTTAACCATAGTTTATCACTACTGGTTAATTAAATGGCTAATTGTCTCCTGGTTCCTTCCAATCTTTCTTCTGATATATTTAGCTTTTGACAATACCCAACTGTCTGTGGATTTTATCCAACAGTTAACTGATCATCATCAGCAAAATAATTACTTTAAGTAAACCATGGCATATTTTTTTTTTTTTAAAAAAGCCATTGTTACGCTTTTATGGGCTACTATTGTTTCGTTAGATGGTTTCATATTATTTTTTGTATTGCATTTTTCTAGTTTTATTTATACTGCAGATGGCTGAGCGGTGGTTCAATTTAGCGACCTGCAAATATAATAAATAATAAATACATGTGTTCCGTGTGCTGGCATTTTTCTCGGATTTTAATTTAAAAGTAAACTTTAAAAAACATAGTGTCTCCAATGCACTGCAGACAAATCTTTGCATCTGCAGACAGCGCAAGGGAAGATGGGAATTGTAGTTTACACAGTTGATGGATTGTAGAAAGCCATCTGGCTAATTCTGAGCCATCAATTAAAACCGCTTTGAGCTCTTTCAAAAGGTCACTGAATAAGATAAGAATCTCTTGGATTAACCACCCCAGATAAAATACAGAAAAGTAACAGAGAAATAATGCGATCTTTTACTATGTAAGACTATGAGGAACAAACAAATAAAATTATCTGTAAAATGTGAATTAATTTTATTTTCATGGGAATATCCTAAGGGGATTATTGTAGCTTCATGTCACATTTGCTGCTTTTGCAATGATAACAGGCTTGATTTATTCTTAAATTGACTGTTCCTTTAACATGATTCACAAGCAGCCACTTCATAGAGATTTATAAAGAACGTGTATGGCATTGTGGGTATGTACACTTACTGTACAGGTCGTCCTTGACTTACGACCGTAATTGAGCATGCTGTTACAGAAGTAAATCATGACAGTTGTTATGTGGGTGACCACATGATCATGCCCAATTTTACAACCTTTATGTGGCGATTGTTAAGAAAATCCATTGTTGGCTATGGGGCAGTTTGGCTGGAAATTGTAACTCAACGCCAGGTTTTATAAAAGATGTTGTAACTCGTGGTCACATGACCACGGGCACTGCAAAGGGTAGTAAAGGTAGGCCAGTTGCCAAGCACTCAAAATGTAGTCATGTGACCACAGTGTGTGTGTGTGTGTGTACACCTGTGCATGTCCATGAGAACTTTCTATTCGGATCCTAAGTATCTTTTTTAGAGAGATTGTTTCTTTGGATCCTTGGTGCTCTCTGACTTTGGTGCTTTTCTTGCAGATGTTGCATAACCAAACTAGGTAACATCATCAGTGCACTGATGATGTTACCTAGTTTGGTAATGAACCTTGCAAGAAAACCACCAAGCGCAGAGAGCAGCACCAAGGACCCCACAATTCAACCCTGAGCTACAAATATTCTCTATTAAGATTGTTTCTTCTTCAGTTTTTACCTCAGGGGTGTCCAACTCCTTCGTAACTTTAAGACCTGTGGATTTCAACTCCCAGAATTCCTCAGGCAACATGCTAGGGTTGCCAGGTCTGCTTCCAAAAAATAGTGGACAAGCGGGGGGGGGGGGTTAAGTAGTAAAAAAAGTAGACTGTACAGCTTTAGATTACGTACCATTTCATCATAAAGCTTTTGAATAAAAAAAATGTCCACTATTTTGTGAACAATCCACTTTTTTCACATTATGTTCACTATTTTGTGAAAAAAAATAGTGAACATAATGTGAAAAAAGTGGATTGTCCACTCAAATAGTGGACACCTGGCAACCCTAAGTTACATGGCTGGCTGAGGAACTCTGGGAGTTGAAGTCCACACACCTTGGCAACTTTTAAGACTTGTGGACTTCAACTCCCAGAATTCCTCAGCCAACCGTGCCTTTCTGGGAGTTGACGTCCACAGGTTTTCAAGTTGCTGAAGTTGGACACCCCTCTTCTACTTGCCAAACTAATTTCATCCTCCTACAGTTTTCTATTTAGTTCCTGTCTTGATCTTGTCAACACACAAACACACCCAGAGTTCATTTTAGGGATCCAGAACCTCCACTCTGTCATGAGAACCAGGCCCTATTTTTACCATCTCCTCCCTTCTTCTTCTTTTTTTGGGGGGCTTTTTTTCTCCAACAGCCACAATTTGGCATATTTGCAAGCGGAGACTCGGCCAAGCCTTCATGCAACCAAAAGGACAAGTCCTTTCCATCCTGGCTCCTTTTAAACTCCGGAGCCAAGTGAAACATCAGAACCGGCGCAGATAGATCATGACAACTCTCGCTGTTCTGGCCAGGCGGTTGTTTACAAAAAGAGCGAAGTGTCAGAAAAACAAAACAAAAGGCAAAGTATTCAATCACATCTGAGGGGGGGGGAACTGTATCTCATTAGCTACCCCTTTTAGATGCAAATCCGAGAGAAAGATTTTAATTAAAAGCTTAATCTTGACAGTGTTTCCCCTGCACAGCGCTGGTTTAAACAAACGTGCCCAACAGTTTGCTCTATATAGTTTTGTCATGCGCTCTGAATGTGCCTGCCAGAAAAAAAATCATTATCTATGTTTACGTGGGTTCAAATTAAACTAATTTGTCGGAACTGCATTAATTTCTGCCAGATTTGGAATTTTTTTTTTTGGGGGGGGGGATTTCCAAAAGGACCTTCCACACCCGCTTTGTGTGTGAGGAAGGATTCAGCCTGGATCTCCATCGTTGCTCCTTCAGTTTCAGCTTCAACTCTGCTTGAGGTCATGAAGAGATTACCGCTAATCAGAGTAATCCATTTGGGCTGTAAAGAAACCTCTTAAATGAAGATGTATCCAACAGGAGCCAGCAAAAATAGATCCCCACAGGCCCGACAATTAACGGGAGGCTGCCCGTAACCGTTCTCTCTCACAGAGGATGGTCTGAGAGTTTTCCACTTTTCTTTCTTAGCATTTTACAGCCGTTCCTTTCTCCATTTCAATAAATTTGTGTTAAGGGAGAGAGGATCCTTGGAGTCATGCGTGACTCTTAGGGACTGGCGTCATCATCCATTAAAGGGCCACCTTCCCAAAGAGCAGCTGAGAATAACTCAGGGAGAAGAGCTGTTTTGCTGGGCAAGTGAGAAATAATAATAATAATAATTCCCAATAATACCAGCACTCAGATGGGGGAGTGGGGTTCTCCAAAATGTCTTTATTGCATGAGAACAATCCCCATCCTTGAAGCTGCAGTTATTTTGTATAGTTTTTTTCAAACTTGGCAACTTTAAGATGGGTGGACTTCAACTCCCAGAATTCCCCAGCCAGTCATGTCCATCCATCTTAGGAGACTGAGAGATGCTGATTTTGTTTAGCATTTCAGTAATAAAGAAGACAGATGGATAGAGGAATGTATATACGGGATGAGTTAACACTTTCATTACGTGTGACTAATAAGATAACCTTTATTGTCATTTTTTTTTTACTGTGGGCACAACGGCACACATCAAAAAATGAAATTTAGTTGCCCGCTCTCAAAGTGAAACACATACATGACACACACCTAAACATACTACATACAACACCCCAAGGATGGTAACCCCGTATATAGAGGTAGTCCTTGGCTTACGAGCCCAAGTGGGACCAGAATTTCTGTGCGCTAAGCAAGGCGGCTGTTAAGTCAGCCACACCCGTTTCGCAAGCTTTTTTTGCCACGGTTATTAAGAGAATCACTGCAGTTGTTAAGTGAAACGTGCTAGCCTCCCTGATTGACTTTGCTTGTAGGAAGGCCACAAAAATGGGGACCGTTGTAAATGCATGCCAGTTGCCAAGCACGCAAATTTTGATCATGTGACCGTGCAGATGCTGCAATGGTCATAAGTGTGAGGACTGGTCGTAAGTCACTTTTTTTCAGGGCTGGTGTGACTTCGATCGCTAGACAAAGGCTTGTCGGTCAAAAACTACCTGTATACTTACAGTACACAGCTATACATAAAAGAGGAGGAGTAAAGAGTAAAGCGATAAAAAGTTGCCTTATATGAAAGATGGGAGACATTAAAACTTAATAAATAAATAAATAAATAAATAAATAAGGATAGTCCTCAACTTACAACCATTCTTTTAGTGACCATTTGAAGTTACAATGGCACTGAAAAAAAGTGACTTATGACTGTTTTTCATACTTACAACCATTGCAGCATCCTTCTGGTCACGTGATCAAAATTCAGATGCAACTGACTCGTACTTATGACGGTTGCAGTGTCCTGGGGGGGGTTACGTGATCCCCGTTTGTGACCTTCAGGCAAGCAAAGTCAATGGGGAAGCCAGATTCATTTTACAACCGTGTTACTAACTTAACAACTGCAGGGATTCACTTAACAACTGTGTCAAGAATGGTCGTAAAATGTGGAGAAACTCACTTAACAACCGATCCGCTTAGCAGCAGACATTTTGGGATCAGTTGTGGTCGAAAGTTAAGGACTACCTATAAAGGGGTAAGATTAGCATTGAGGAGATCTAGTCCATCTTTCAGCCAAGGATGTTCCTTGGGAATTGTTTGGGACAGTCGCTTCCTTCTCTGCCCATCAGCCTGCGTGGAATAGTGAGGAAGATATTAAATTAGTTCTCCTTTCCCACAGAAGTTCCCTGGGTGACTCTGGACCAATCTCTGGAAAATCTCTGGAAACTAATCCAGGAGAGAAGCAACCTGGAATTCAGGAGAAACTTCCTAACAGTGAGGACAATTAACCAGTGGAACAGCTTGCCACCAGAAATCGTGGGTACTCCATCACTGGAGGTTTTTAAGAAGAGACTGGACAGTCACTTGTATCTGAGATGGTATAGGACGGTTCTCCTGCTTGAGGAGGGGGCTGGACTAGAAGACCTCCAAGGTCCCTCCCAGCTCTATTCTGATTCTGATTCTCTTTGCCAGTCCAACTAACCTCTGTGGGTTGTCCTTCTGGAGGAAGAAAACATTAGGGAGGTGTGTTACCTTGAGCTCTTGAAACAAAGCTGGAAAAACAATCAAACAATTAAAAAAACCGGAAAAACAATGCATAAATCTTTTTTTTTTCATCATGACCGTCTCATAAGTTGGTCATCCTCCGAACAAACGTAGCCCTTGTCCAGAGCCACTTTTAAAGCTTTATTGCTGGTCAGAGATGGCGCGAATAGCCCATCTCCAAGCCCAATAGACTAGGCAATAAACAACCATGCCATATATCACCGGCAGAGAGAATGGCAGCCATGGCTGGGCTGGGCTGCTGTTCACACAATAGCCAACGCCGCGCATTGAAGTCGCATCCGCGTAGCGGAGAACGTCTTGAGGAAGGAGATGCCCACACCTGAACATGCTTCCATTGTGCTAAAGTCCACGTCTGCATATCTAATCCGTTTTCTGGCACCTGCAGTAGGCATGTAGCATGACATGCCATCTGCAGCCTGGACGCATGCTACACACACATACACCCACGCACACCATCCCATGCATTTAATAGCTGGCTAACCTCTGAGAAGGGCGGATCATCCTGCATATTGATAAAGCCTTGGAATCAGAGATTATGGTATAAGGATTAGAGGAATTTGGGGGTTCAGCTGGCTGAACCCCTTTGCCGGGAAAAAAGGACCGTTCATACAACTCTCCTTGTAGCCTTTACATACGGGTTTTTTCTCTCTCTTCATTCTGCCATCTTTGTTACACTGGACTGCGATTTTCAAGTCATGCGAACGAATGAATGAACACATTTTTTTTTATTACGGCCGCTGACCAAAATTACCAACAAAAAGCACATTAAAAATAAAAGTAAAAAAAAAGAGAGACGAGATAAAATATTACGATTGGTGAGGCCTTCATCGGCGGGTAATAAAAGTCTTCCTAATTTATAGGCAGCATAAAACAACATTTAGCTACGCTCACCGAGACTGAATCACACCGGATCTGATAAGTACATAAAAAAAGATTTCAGAGAGGCATTTGGCAATGCCTATAACCTATTCTAACTTAAAAAAAAACACCTGACTTTTTCCCCCTTAACTATATATTTTAATACCTATTAAAATAAATAATAGTCACGTTTGGACTGCCCAGCAGGGCATCGAGGATATACTGAATCTGACTCCCTTCGTTAAACAGACCCAGTTTTAAAAGCTAAAGCAAGCCAGCAAGCAAAATAACAGACAGCTGGTCAACATTTTAGGGTGGGTGACAGTTTGCTTGTGTTTCCCCCCCCCTCCTTTTAACAAAGATCCCTGATGGCACCAAAAAAATAAAACCTTGCAGAAATCAAAAGGCTTCGCTTCCCGACTTTTACGAGCTCCTTTTTAATGGCAGGATTTGAAACAGAAAAAAATGTGCCATCGGACCATAAGATTGATAGGATTTTTTTTCTGTACTCGAAGTAATTCCAGAGAGAGAGAGAGAGAGAGAGAGACCCCCACCCCTCAAAATATCAAAAAGGGGTCTGACAGCACCTTTTCCGACTAAGGAAAATGCTTTTGAATAAGATCTATTAGGGCAAAAGGTATTAGCAGCCTTCGGATCTTTTTCCTACTCCAAGCCAGTAGGAAACCCAGCCAACGACTGGGGGGCGGGGGGGTCACCGCCGCAGAGACCCCAGACCCAGGGCTGGAAAGGCAGCCTCAGAGCGAGGGAGCAGATATATATACTGGATAGAGAGAGAGGCGGCGAAAGAGTCCCGCGGAAAAGCCATTCCGACTTCTTTTCTGCACCCGCTGCCGTCGGGGAGGGGGTGCTCCGAGTTGGAGGACTGGACAAGGTCGGGCTGAGCAGAGGGGGAAGGAAGGAAGGAAGGAAGGAAGATGCGTGGATGGAAGGGAGGGAAGAAGAAAAGAAGGAAGGAAGGAAGGAAGGAAGGAAGGAAGGAA
>NW_015386764.1:635922-642170 GCF_001527695.2 Protobothrops mucrosquamatus
TAGGTGACTGGGCCAGTCCTTCTCTCTCAGCCCAACCCACATAACAGGGTTTTGTTGTTGTGGGGAAAATAAGCGGAGAAAGGTGTTTGAGGCCTTGAGTTATTTGTAAAAAATAATAAAGATGGGATGCAAACGAAAACAATTCAAAAGATATTCCAGAGAAAAATGTCTTAGTAGGCTTAGCTCTCATAGATCTAACAATTTAACAATTCTGTGGATTGGTTTGTATGGATACTCCTTGCAAACTTCTTTTATATTTTTTTAATTGTAAACTCTTTTGAGATGTGTCCACACAGAATGTGGTCAAGAAGCCTCCATCTTTGTTGTGGGTTCTACATTTCCAGAAGGCTAGTGATAACTTGGAGAGGAACAAGGATGCCATAGGGCAGGGGTCTTCAAACTTGGTCCTTTTATGACTTGTGGACTTCAACTCCCAGAATTCCTCAGCCAGGCATGCTGGCTGAGGAATTCTGGGAGTTGAAATCCACAAGTCCTATAAGGGCCAAGTTTGAAGAGCCCTGCCATAGGGACTTCAGAACACCTCCTGTGAGCACAGATGGAAAGGATTTGAGAGGTTCCCTATGGAGAAAAGACTGAGGGGAGACATGACAGTCATATCCAGGTACATAAAGGGAGCTACACAAAAACCGAATTCTTTCCCAGGTCTATAGGAACCAAACCCAGAGTTTAATCTCTCTAGATTTTGTTTAAATGTAAGAAAAACTTGATGGTAAAATCTCTACAAGAATGGAACTGTCTATCTAGAGAGGTGGATCTTCATCTCTGGAGGTGTTTAGCCTCTCAAGGATGATTTTATTGGTTGCCCTACGGATTGCAGAAAGTTGGAGTAGGTGATCTTTGTGGTTCCTTCCAACTGCAAAATTTTATTTCCATCCTCCTCTTTGGTCTTCTCCATCTTTGTTAGGTCTGGATGCACAGTGAAGACCTTTATGAGTGGATATATATCTGGATATAGTTTCAGAAGAGGAATCTTGAAAAGCTAAAACGTATGAAGAACGGTTGTGGGAATTGGGTATGTCTGGTTTAAGAAAAAGAAGGACTAGGGAGGGCATGATAGCAGTGTTCCAGTATTTTTAGATTTTAGATTTTTAGATTTTATTAAATTTATACCCCGCCCTTCTCCCGGAGGACTCAGGGCGGCTTACAGCCAGTTTAAAACAGTGATACAATACAAAATTTAAAAAGATTAAAAATAACTATTTAAATTTGCCACAAGGAAGATGGGGTCAACTTATTCTCCAAAGCACCTGAAGGCAGGACAAGAAGCAACGGATGGAAACTAATCAAAGAGAGAAGCAACCTAGAACTAAGGAGAAATTTCCTGATCATTAGAACAATTAATCAGTGGAAGGACTTGCCTCCAGAAGCTATGAATACTCCAACACTGGAAGTTTTTAAGAAGAGGTTGGACAACCATTTGTCTGAAATGATATAGGGTTTCCTCCTTGAGCATGGGGTTGGACTAGAAGACCTCCAAGGTCTCTTCCAATTCTGTTATTCTCTTAAAAGCAGCTGTTTGGAACAATGCAGGAAAGGGAAGTGGCCAGGTCCCAGGGCAGGCCTAGGCAAATGGCTAAATTTTGCATTGGACAACACAGTTGAGGTGTGTATTCAAATGGGCCAAGCCAGATGCTAAGGACATGAGTAAACCCATACATTTATGGGTTTTCCTTTGTGTTGACTAGTGTGTGTTTGGGTGTGTGTGTGTACAAGTAAGTTTCAGGCACTGTCCTTGGCGTTTAATCATGGGGTCCTGATCAAGCACAAAGCTAGAACAGCTCCCCGAGGTCACAAAGTTTATCCTCCATTTTTAATTCTTGTCTGGGCTGTTTCCATTTACCGTGACAGGGTTTAATTTATAGCGCTGGCAAACGGCTGATAATATTTTCCTCTATTGATCAGCTTAAATTATCTAATTTCCCTGCAAGAGCCTGGCTCCCAAAGTACCAGACACAGGGCTAGTATCTTAGTTCTCCTTCCTCTCGAGATCTTTCTGGAAAGAAAAGCCGCCTAACAGAAAGCAGAGGTGCAAAGAAATAACTCATTATAATTCAAAATCCTGAGGTGTTTTTTTTTCTTTTTAAATAAGAGGAGGGCTGGTGAATAAAATTGCCCCTTTAATCAGGAGAATTAGAACGCGCAGCTCTTGTCTCTTGGCTTGGGATCAGGCTAAAAGGCAGGATTTGATTTATATATATTTTTGCAATTTAACTGCAAGCAAAGAAGAGGCTTAGAAGCAGAAGGCATTTGCAGGCCTTGGTTTAGCATGCGTGTCAGTTTCTAAACCTTAGCATTATGCAGTCCTCACCCACCCATAAACATTAAAAAGCTGGGCCTGACATGCCGCCTTGGAGCCATAAAGCAGGCTAGTAATAGATCATAGTAATACAGGCAGTCCTCAACTTACGACCAAAATTGACCCTAAAATTTCTGTTGCTAAGTGAGACAGTTGTCAATTTTGCCCCATTTACATCCTTTTTTTGCCACAATAGTTAAGTAAATACTGCAGTTGTTAACGGTTCACGATTAACGGTTGTTAAATGAATCCAACTTCCCCATTGACTCTGCTTGTCAGAAGGTTGCAAAAGGTGATCACATGACCCAGGGACACTGCATCTGTCATAAATATAAACCATATCAATTCGATCACGTGACCATGGGGATGCTGCCACGGTCATAAGGGTGAAAAAAAACCCAGGTCAAAAGTCACTTTTTTCAGTGCCGTTGTAACTTTGAACGGTCACTAAACGAGCTGTTGAAAGTCGAGGACTACCTGTAATTGAGATTAATTCAGCATCTTGAGTAGAATATCTTATCAGAAAAAGTAGACAAGTCTTTCTAGCCCATTTTCAATTTGAACACTGTTCTAGATAACTTCCCTGTGAGGCGCCCTCCAGGGATGCGGGCCTGAAACAATTCCAAAAATTCTACGTTGGGAGTTGACATCCTACCTAATCTGGTTGGAAAAGGTATAGCGATCGAAATGGCTGTGGGGATTTTTGCAAGCAGAACATGCAGTTTGTCCAGGAATACAACATTTTGGAAATTTTTGGCCTTGAGCTCTGCAGAGGGTTGAGAAACTGAGGGGAAAAATCTCAGAAGCCCAGCGATTGGAGAAAGATGTGAGCTGATCTCGGGCCCTGGAGATTTAATTCTCAGATTAATTTCCCAATAGTGACAGAGAAGTGCCACCACAGCTCTTTTAGAACAGGGGGCTCTTTCTAGAGTCTTTTGTACAGATAGTCCTCGACTTACGACCACAACTGAGCCCAAAACTTATGTAGCTAAGTGAGACACTTGTCAAGTGAGCTTTGCCCCATTTTACGACCTTTCTTGCCACAGTTGTTAAGTGAATCACTGCAGTTGTTAAGTTAGTAGCACGGTTGTTAAGTGAATCCGGCTTTCCCCATTGACCTTGCCTGTCAGAAGGTCGCAAAAGGGGATCACACGAACCCGGGACACTGCAACCGTCATAAATATGAGTCAGTTGCCAAGCGTCTGAGTTTTGATCACGTGACCATGTGGGATACTGCAATGGACGTAAGTGTGAAAAACGGTCATAAGTCACTTTTTTCAGTGCCGTTGTAGCTTTGGACGGTCACTAAAGGAACTGTTGTAAGTCGAGGACTACCTGTATTGCCGTGAACAAAATTGGATGCAATATTCCAAGTGGGGTGCGCAGAGCTGTTTTGTCCATCATTTTCAGCACGCAAAGTGGTTTTCAGCCTCGGGTGTGAACCTACCTGGAACCTGAGCGAATGTCGCTGAGTCACGAGGAAAGAGGGCACGGGCACTTTAAAAGGAGCTGCCCAGTTGAGCCAAGTAGGTTACACAGTGGAATTACTAGTAGTGGCACTGTGAAATTGGCTGATTGCCTTTCCTGGCAGGCCTCAGAAATCTGTCTCTTCCAGCTCTGAAATAATATGCCTCAACAGTGAGCCAAAGCAAGAGAATAAGAATTATTAGGAATGGAATGGAGTGGAGTGGAATGGAATAGATTAGAATAAGAATTATATAGAATATAATAGAATAAGAATTATATAGGATAGGATAGGGTGGGGTAGGATAGGATAGGATTAGATATTAGAAAATAGAATAGAATAGAACAGAACAGAATAGAACAGAACAGAAATAAGAGTTATTAGGAATAGAATAGAATAGAATAGAATAGAATAGAATAGAATAGAATAGAAATAAGAGTTATTAGGAATAGAATAGAATATAATAGAATAGAAATAAGAGTTATTAGGAATAGAATAGAATAGAATAGAAATAAGAGTTATTAGGAATAGAATAGAATAGAATTAAGAGTTATTAGGAATAGAATAGAATAGAATAGGTAGAATAGAATAGAAATAAGAGTTATTAGGAATAGAATAGAATAGAATAGAATAGAATTAAGAGTTATTAGGAATAGAATAGAATAGAATAGGTAGAATAGAATAGAATAGAAATAAGAGTTATTAGGAATAGAATAGAATAGAATAGAATAGAATAGAAATAAGAGTTATTAGGAATAGAATAGAATAGAATAGAATAGAAAATATGGAATAGAATAGAATAGAATAGAATAGAATAGAATAGAATAGAATAGAATAGAATAGAATAGAAATTATGGAATAGAATAGAATAGAAAATATGGAATAGAATAGAATAGAATAGAATAGAATAGAATAGAATAGAATAACAGAGTTGGAAGGGACCTTGTAGGTAGGTCATCTAGTCCAAGCAGATGGCTGTCCAGTCTCTTCTTGAAAGCTTCCAGTGAGGAAGCTCCCACAGCATCTGAAGGCAATCTGTTCCATTGGTTGATTGTTCTCACTGTCAGGAAATTTCTCCTTATTTCCAGGTTGAATCTCTCCTTGATCAGTTTCCATCCATTGTTCCTTGTCTGGCCATCAGGTGCTTTGGAGAATAGGTTGACCGCCTCCTCTCTGTGGCAGCCCCTCAAGTATTGGAACATAGAATGTAGAACATTCTACAAATATTGTAGGAAAGTTTGGATCTGTTTGGAGGGCATTTGGATAAATTGTGATGAGGTTGCAAAGCGAAATAACTCTATCAAATCTTTGGTGCTTAAGTAAAAGTTTGTTTTCGACTTAAAACAGTTCATTTAGTGACAGTTCAGAGTTACAATGGCAGCGCAAAAACTGACTGATGGTCATTTTTCACACTTAACAATTGTTGCAGCATCCCCATGGTCACGTGTTCAAAATTCAGATACTTGGCAACTGACTCACATTTATGACGGCAAAGTCAATGGGGAAGGCAGATTCACTTAACAACCATGTTACTAACTTAACAACTGCAGTGATTCACTTAACAAAAGTGGCAAGAAAGGTCATAAAATGGGGCAAAACTCACTTTACAAGTGTCTCGTTTAGCAACATAAATTTTGGGCTCAATTGTGGTAGTCAAGGACTACCTGTAATTTGAATTCCATATTTTGCAAGCAGACTTTTGTGGCTTTGTAGAATTTCAGCTGTGAAGCTTGGCAAAGTTACTCAATCAATCAATTACTCTATTTTCAGGCTTCCTCCGAGGGATATCAAGCTGTTGCCTATGATACAATCTGCCATTTTATTCTTAGTTCTGTAGCTAGCCAAGTATTCTCCAAAACTGAGCTGGGATTTGGATTTTGGCCTCTTAATTTATGTTCAGTTCTCAGCCCTCCCCACACTGAGTTGTATTGGACTTCGGTACATATAGTCCTTAACTTACAACTGGTCATTTAGCGACTGTTCAAAGTTATGACAGACTCCCTGAGCCTACTTACGACCTGGATTTCAAGTTCTGATATCTGGGGGGGGGGGCTTCTGTGGTCATGTGACTGCATTTTAGGTGCTCAGCAATGGACTACATTTAGGGTCCTTTGTGTCAGGCACAAGTAACCAAAAACAGGAGTTGAGTTCAAAGCATTAAAAGTTTATTATTTTCTACCTATACATGAGAATCTGAGCTACTAACGGTTAAGCCAAATTAGCATTAGGTAAGGTCAATGGAATTCACGGTGGAGTGGACTTAAGAGGTTTGTGGCTGGGTAAGGATGCCACACTGATGATGGACTTGACCCCGCCTTTGGTCTTGGCCTGTTTATCTCTTACAGTTTGCAGTAAGTCTCATGACTGCATTTTACAACAATTTCGCTGAAAAAGCTGCATTTACCACCTTGTGGTGAGATGCACGGCAAATATATATACAGATAGATAGATAGATAGATAGATAGA
>NW_015386764.1:642358-644855 GCF_001527695.2 Protobothrops mucrosquamatus
AGATAGATAGATAGATAGATAGATAGATAGATAGATAGATAGACAGACAGACAGACAGACAGACAGACAGAGATGATATAGCTATAGCTATAGATATACAGATAGATACAGATACAGACTGGTCGTGATAGATAGATAGATAGATAGATAGATAGATAGATAGATAGGAGATAGATAGACAGATAGACAGATAGAGATGATATAGCTATAGATATACAGATAGATACAGATAAAGACTGGTCGTGAGAGATAGATAGATAGATAGATAGATAGATAGATAGATAGATAGATAGATAGATAGATAGATAGATAGATAGATAGATAGATAGATAGATAGATAGACAGACAGACAGACAGACAGACAGACAGACGGGTAGGTGGGTGGGTGGGTGGATGGATGGATGGATGGACTGACGGACAGACAGACAGACAGACAGAGATAGAGATACACACACACAAACACACACACACAATTTTGGATTTTGACAAAAGCAGCCCATAGTGAATCTTTCACCACTTAACAACTCACTTAACAACTGCTGCATTTGCTTAATGACCGCAGTGTTCGCTTTACAACCGCCACAAAAAAGGTTATAAAATCGGTTCAGTCATATGGGAGCCCGAGTTACAATTGTTCATGACCTACGACCACGATGGGCAGGCTCCATTACGGTTGCATGGTGAGAACTATCTGGATGTCCAACAGACCATGAAGGGTAGGAAGATTAAAGTTGTATAGTTCACCACGTTTGGAGGTGTTTTTGCTACATCAAACTCCTGGTTTTAAGTTTTAATAGGGGTTTGGTTTTGTGTTGTTTTTGATAGCAACAAAACCAGCTACTTTGACCTACAGATGCCTTTTGGCCAGATCAGGAGAAAAAAAACCAAATCACATCCTCTTCGTAGTAATTAGTACTTTGGTTTATAAATTTCCTCCTTTGAAAATACGTTGAAAAATACGCCTTGATAGAATCTCAGAAGAGAAGATGAAGAAACTCAAGCTGCCCTTATAGTTCTTTGGTATGTTTGCTTGATGTCAACTTACAAGCTGAGTGACTTATGGGGCAGAAGTACTTATCTACGCCCTTGAAACTAGATAATGCAAAAATAATTTGCTAGCGGGTGTTTGGCATAGCTGACTCATAACCTACATTTCTACATGTTGGAAACCACTTGTGCACCCCAATTCATTTCTTGGTCAGGCTTGCTGTGCTATTAACTCAGCCTTGAGACGCTGATGACGGATCTGGGCTCAGTGTGAGAAGAATGTGTGCAATGCAGTGCAAAAGGTTAGCATGTCTGGGTAAGGATGGGTGAGACTCACCACTCCAGGGAGGTGATCCAGAGAGAAACAACAAGGTTCAATTATCTTGCACCGCTTTGGATCTACAAGCAACTTCCTTTTTTCCCCCTGCTCCTTGTGTCTGGAAAATTATTTATTTCTTTGTCAAATTTATTGGCTGCCCATCTTACCGCAGGGAAACTGTTATCTCCATTTTGTGACTTAACAAAGTTCATTTAGTGACCATTCAAAGTTATAATGGCACTGAAAAAAAAGGGACGTCTGACCGTTTTTCACACTTACATCCCTGTGGTCTCGTGATCAAAATTCAAATATTTGGCCACTGACGGTTGCACCGTCCCGGGGTCATGTGATCACCTTTTGCAAACTTCTGACAGCGGGGAAGTCAGATTCCCTTAACGACTGTGGCAAGACAGGTCGTAAAATGGGGCAAAATTCACTTAACAAATGTCTCGCTTAGCAACAGAAATTTTGGGCTCAATTGTGGTGGTAAGTCGAGGAGCGCCTGGGTGGCATTTTGGGAAAACCTACAAAATGCATTTAGTGTTTTGTTAGTTGACTTCTGCGTGAGAGACAAAAGTGCGTGCTCTAATGGCGTGTTTCTCAATCTTTGCAACTTTAAGATGGGTTTAACATTGTTCTAGAGCAGGGTGTCCAACTGGCGGCCCATGGGCTGGATGCGTCACGTGCAGGCCACGCCCACCCTGGCTCCGCAAAGGCAAAAAAGGCAGTGGTACGTCATGATACATGAGGCGATCGAGTTTGACACCTGTGTTCTAGAGGAAGTCCTTGACTTATGACCAGACATCTAACAACTGTTTGTGCCCACAATGGCCTCGGAATGGGTGCTTTATGGCACCTCTGGTGCCACCCTCAGGTCACATGATCACATTTCAGGTACTTGGTAACCTGTTTGCATTCATGTCTGGTTGCCAAGTGCCCTGTGATCAAGCGTCTTCTCTGTTGACTTCTCCAGAAAGTCAATGGGGAAGCCAGCAGGAAAGGTTCCAAGTGGAGGGGATTTGGATTTGAGGAACTTCCTTCCTTCCTTCCTTCTCTTCCCTTCCTCTCTCCCTCCCATCCACATACCTTCCTTCCTTTTCTTCCATCCATCCCTCTCTCCCTTCCATCCACGCATCTTCCTTCCTTCCTTCCTTCCTTCCTTCCTTCCTTCCTTCCTTCCTTCCTTCCTTC
>NW_015386764.1:645270-655624 GCF_001527695.2 Protobothrops mucrosquamatus
TCCCTCTCTCCCTTCCATCCACATATCTTCCTTCCTTTTGTTCCCTCCCTCCCTCTCCTTCCCATCCATGCATCTTCCTCCCCCCCTCCCTCCCCCCTTTTTTTCTTTCTTCTCAGTTTATCTATGCACACACTAGTCTGGAAGGTACATACGGTACAATGTGGAGTCAACAAACTCATGACTCATGCAAAAGGTTTATCAGTGTGAACCGCCCAATAGCACAGAGCTGCCCACAGAAAGGAAGACAGAGGCGGGAGGGGCGACATGTGCACCATCTGGGGACTGTGGTAAGGGCAGTCCAGCCAGGCCATCATCGTGGCCAAAAGGGACGAGGAAAGAAAGGCCTGGAATCCAGTAAGGCCTTTCTTAATCTGCCTTCAGTTTCAACCAGTTTCCCCACGAGAGTCAAGCAGCTTAAAGCTACAGCAGCTGGAAAGAGCCCCAAGGAATAAACTAGGAGGTGTTATGCAATTAGCAGTTGTGGGAATTCAAGAAAAGTAAACAGCTATAAACAGCAATCTCAAAAGATCCACTCCAGGCTGTGAGGACAGCAAATGATAAGGAGGCCTTAGCCTTTGCCTCCCATTTTGGCCCTAAACATACAAGGGGATTTCCTGGTTTAAGCACTTAAAATCACAGTATTGCTAATTGTGTAATTGCTACATCGTATTTACTTTGGTTTTGACTTCAGAGTTATGGGTTCCCTTTATTTATTTCTTCAACTGCCCAAGGTGCGTATGCCAAAGGTGCTTTTTTATGAGGCAACTGGACTTTCTTTTTTCTCTTTGAAGAGGTTTCGCTTCTCATCCAAGAAGCTTCTTCAGCTCTGACTGGATGGTGGGGAATGGAAGTCAGAGCTGAAGAAGCTTCTTGGATGAGAAGCGAAATCTCTTCAAATAAAAAACAAGGAAGTCCTGTGGCCTCGTGAAAAAGCACCTTTGGGACAACCATGACCTGGAGGACTGAGAATCTCCATAGACCAGGGGTAGGCAGCCTTGGCTCTTTTATGACTCGTGACTTCAACTCCCAGAATTCCTGAGCCAGCATGGCTCAGTATGGAAACCTCTCCATTTCTCCTCAGCATGGCTGGCTCAGGAATTCTGGGAATTGAAGTCCATCCATGAGTCATAAAAGAGCCAAGGTTGCCTACCCCTGCCATAGACGTCCAGGGTGCATCCATTACAAAATGATGGCCTAAGGACAGAATCAGTTACAGGGAGTCCTCAACTTAACAACCATTCATTTAGTGACCGTTCTAAGTAACAACAGCACTGAAAAAGAGTGACTTATGACCATTTTTCACACTTACAACCATTTGCAGCATCCCCACGGTCAGGTGATCAAAATTCAGTCACCTTGGCAACTGGCCCATATTTATGACGGTCGCAGTGTCCCGGGGGTCACGTGATCCCCTTTTGTGACCTTCTGACAAGCAAAGTCAGCGGGGAACGTCAGATTCACTTAACAGCCGTGTTGCTAACTTGACAACTGCAGTGATTCACTTAACAACTGTGGCAAGAAGTGTTGTAAAATGGGACAAATCTCATTAACAATTGTCTTGCTTAGCAGTGGAAATGTGGAGCTCAGTTGTGACCGTAAGTCGAGGACTACCTGTATGTTCTATATCTCATCAACCAAATCTTGGCATGCTCTATCTCTTGATCAGTTAATTGATTGTAACTATACTTATAAATCTACATCTAAATTGCAATTTGAGTACTCCAACACAAAACCGTAGCCCTGGCTGAGAGGGCCACAAAGGATTTTCAAAGTCAACCCACAACATCCTACTTTACAGGGAAGAAAACGAAGTTCGAGAGAGACAAAGCACAGAATATATTAATTTTGACTTGCAACCTTATTTGCTATTGTTAAAAATCAATGTTTTGTCAACCTTGGCAACTTGAAGATGTGTGGATTTCAGCTCCCAGAATTCATGCTGACTGGGGTATTCTGGGGCCTGAAGTCCACATATCTTAAAATTGCCACGTTTGAAAAACATTGTGTTAAAACTAATAGCAGTCCCCAGAATTTATACTGGCTGGGGAATTCTGGGAGCTGAAATCCACACCCCTTGAAAGATTCTACGTTTGAAAAACATTGTGTTAAGCAAAAAGCAACCCACTTCAAATGATCAAGAAATGCCTGTCTTATTTGTCTTCTAGCCACCTCATCCTCAAATTATGGCATTGGGGGAGAAGGGTGGACCTTGATTAAAAACTAGTCTTTCTCCCTCCCCAATTCTGCAGTCTTCTGCTAAACTCAGTGACAAAGCTTTATCGCCAAAGTTAATTAGACGAGTAAGTGCTGATTACTACAATGACATCATTTTTTATTAACTGAATATCTTTCAGCAGTAACAAACATTCGGCCTCTCCCACTGTATCTCTTCTGGGTGTGAAGGAATTAAACTGTTGGATATCAGCCTATCCTATATCTGTTAAATTTGGCCAAGATAAGGGAGCCATGTTTGAAAGGGGAAACATTCCCACACTGGCTACCCCTTGCAAGCAGAAATGCTGTGCATCTGAATAAGATTAAGCTGAATAAACAAAGGCAGGTTTTATTCATCCTCACACCTCAATCATGGGAAAAATGCTTTTATATTACATAATTCTATATATGTTCTAGGCCAGGGGTAGGCAACCTTGGCTCTTTTATGACTCGTGGACTTCAACTCCCAGAATTCCTGAGCCAGCATGGCTCAGCTTGGAAACCTCTCCCTTTCCCCTCAACATGGCTGGCTCAGGAATTCTGGGAGTTGAAGTCCACGAGTCATACAAGAGCCAAGGTTGCCTGTCCCTGTTCTAGGCCAACCTTGTATCCCTAAGTTGGCCTCCTCCTTTGCTCTCAAACTCTATTTGGCTATCAAAATAACAGCAATGAAAGGGACCTTGAAGGTCTTCTAGTTCAACCCCCTGCTCAAGCAGAAGACCCTACACCATTCCGATAAGTGGCTATCCAATCTCTTCTTGAAAACCTCCAGTGATGGAGCACCCACAAATTAGAGGCAAGTTGTTCCACTGATTAGGAAATGCCTCCTTATTTCTAGGCCGTTCTCTGCTTGATTAATTTCCATCCGTTGCTTTTTGTTCTGCCTTCAGGTGCTTTGGGGAATAGCTTGACTCCCTCTTCTTTGTGGGCAGCCCCTCAAATATTGAAAGACTGCAATCGTGTCACCTCCTATTCCTTCTTTTCTTTAAATTAGACATACTCAATTCCTGGAAGGGTTCTTTATATGTTTTAGCCTCCAGGTCAAGCCTGCCAGGTAGACCCAGACAGGAAACACAACCGAATAAGCTAATTCTACTTTATGGTAAAGCTATATTAACGGAATCTTACCCAAATCTGGAAGTACAGTTCTCCTAGCATCTCCTTTACAGCCCAAGAAATTAGGGAAGGTATCATCTCAGCTCCTTGCCCCTTCTGCAATCCCATCATGGCCTATTCACACACCATTCCCAGATACTTATAAGTAAATTCTGTGATGAGAAACAAGTTAGGTTTGGAATTATACTTTGAGTAATCTTGGACAATTAGCAATGTGCCAGATGACCATTTTGTTAAAAGATGGAAGGAAAGATCTTGGAAACTCCGGCAAGATTCAAAAAAACAAATAATAAAGAATCTGGCTTGTAAGCACCTTGATTACAAGGGCATGATTGTCAGAAGTCCCCACGGATCCGTGTAGAACGAGCCTTGCCCAACCCAGCTTTATCTCATTTTTAAATTGGTTAATTTCCTAAATGGGACTGTGGAAATGCTGCGAGCATAATGCATCTTGAATTCTGCAAAGCACTCTAAAATATTCTGATTAGCAAGCTAGTTAGGTGTGGGTGGCAGCATGTTACGATAATTAAATGAGCGCATCGCTCCTTCAAAAACTAGTCTCGGAGAATGTTCAACCACAGTTCCTGCCCTAGAAGACAGAAATCACATTGCGAACAAAAGCGATGCTTAGAAAACATAAATTAAATGCACATGCAGAAAGAATGGGAGGTATTTGGCTTGTAAACAGATCTTGGAATAATAACGAATGATTAACTGAATATGAGTTAGCAGGATGATGGGAATGAAGACCGCATTAAGGGAAGTGCAACTTCTAAAACATAAAGAAATGATTGTTCTATTTTGCATTGGTCAGGCCCCACCTTAAATATTGTATCAGTCTGGGATAAAATTGATTTCAAAAAGAGACTTGGAGGTCAATGAAAGAAAACTTTATTCAAAAGCGTTTGCAAAGGCTGGTGAACCTCCAGTAACACAATGGGGAAGCCACAGTTGATCAGAATTGGCAACGGTTTATATACCTCCTGGCCCCGATGACATGCCACACCCCTCCTACATGGACCCAGTTGATAGGCCCACTTGAGTCACATGCTTTCCGACCGCCAATCCGTTGCCAGCTGGCAACATGCTTTTCTGCCCTACAACAAGTTTTCCCGCTCTTTTTGAGCTCTCACTAAAGAATTTTTATTTAATAATTTTATTCCCTTCGTATCCAATTCTGGGGACCCCGCTTTGAGAACTACAGATAATCCTGAACTTACAACGGTTCATTTAGTGATGGTTTGAAGTTACGATGGCACTGAAAAAAGGGACTTATGACCACTTTTCACACTTACGACCGTGGCAACATCCTCACGGTCACGTGATCAAAATTCAGACGCTGGGCAACTGATTCCTATTTATGACGGTTGTACTGTCCTGGGGTCACGTGATCCCCTTTTGCGACCTTCTGACAAGCAAAGTCCATGGGGAAGCCAGATTCATTTAACAACCGTGTTGCTAATTTAATAACTGCAGTGATTCACTTAACACATGTGGCAAGAAAAGTCGTAAAATGGGACAAAACTCACTTCACAAAGTTGTCACTTAGCAACATAAATTCTGGGCTCAGTTGCGGTCGTAAGTCAAGGCCTTCCTCTGTATAATTACCTAGAAATCAGGGGTAGGCAACCTTGGCTGTTTTATGACTCGTGGACTTCAACTCCCAGAATTCCTGAGCCAGCCACGCTGAGGGAAAAGGGAGAGTTTTCAAGCTGAGCCATGCTGGCTCAGGAATTCTGGGAGTTGAAGTCCACGAGTCATAAATCAGCCAAGGTTGCCTACCCCTGACCTAGATTGTCTGCTTATGTTTGCTAGTCCTCATGTTCTCATCATTTGCTGCTGAAGAAGAAGAATACAACGTACTAAAAGAATAGCCGGATCATCACAACAGGTGTAAACCCAAACAAAGCCATTTTTAGGCTCCATAGCATGTTGTGTGGGTGTTCCTAACATGATTTTTGGGTGGGTGGGTGGAGGTGGATCCCACCCGTGGCTGCCTGGAATCCTTTTCTCTGGACATGCCACTGATTGAAAAACGGGAGACGTTTAGCATGCAAAGCATGGGTGCTGCCCTGAGCTACGGGCCCCTCCCTGGCACAAGATATAAATTCCACGACATAAATCTGAAATGCGCAGAAGAACGTGCGATTCTCCTCTCCCCACACGGACCACATGGAAATAAATCAGGAAAGCCTGGCGAATGCGGCTGGGCTCGGTGATCTGCAGCCAAAGGTGCGCAAATCATCGTCTGGAATGAAGCGAGCTGGCAAGGAGAAAAGGAGACCTAGAGATTGGGGAAGGGGCTTTTTTGTTTTTTGTTTGCCTTGGCGCTTACCCATTTATCACCAGGCACCGAACAGAGAGAGACGGGTTATTCTCCGTTCACAGGGATGAAGCATCAATAAGAACAACAAGGGGGTGTGTGGGGGGAGAGTTGATCTCTCTTACAAAGGATACTGTCAGATCCCTCTGAATTCTGAAAGGAAAACTGCCTTATGGACTTTTATTTATATTTCTCTGGGCTTCCAGGCTGGCGAAGTTGCCCAACCGCTGTAAATCTGGGTGAAGTCAGTGCAGTAGCTCTTGAAAGGGAATGCGAAATGCATGGCTTGGCAGATTAACGCAGGGGATGGGCCAGGAAGGGAAAGAAAGAATTAGTTTGGAGCCAAGATCGATGCTGCTTTAAGATGGATCCTTTCCCGAGAAGTGGGCCGTGTCTAATTACAGATAGTCCTCGACTTGCAACAGTTTATTTAGTGACCGTTCGAAGTGGCGTCCCTGAAAGAAGTGACTTATAACCATTTTTCACCCTTAACGACTGTTGCAGCTTCCCCGTGATCACGTGACCAAAATTCAGATGCTCGGCAACTGATTCGTATTTATGACGGTCACCGTGTCCTTGAAACACGTGGTCAGCTTTTGTGACCTTCTGACAAGCAAAGTCAATGGGGAAGCCAAACTGCCTTAACAAGTGTGTTACTAACTTAACAGCTGCGGTGATTCACTTAACAATTGTGGCACGGAAGGTCATAACATGGGGGGAAACTCACTTAACAACTGCTTCGCTTAGCGACAGAAAGTAACAGCCGGGTTACTAACTGAACAACCACAGCGATTCACTGTGGCAAGAAAAGTCGTAAAATGGGGCAACCTTCGCTTAACAACTGTCTCACTTAGCCACAT
Source organism: Protobothrops mucrosquamatus (assembly GCF_001527695.2). Taxonomy (NCBI): domain Eukaryota; kingdom Metazoa; phylum Chordata; class Lepidosauria; order Squamata; family Viperidae; genus Protobothrops; species Protobothrops mucrosquamatus. The sequence continues at coordinate 651,784 of NW_015386764.1, forward strand.
AAAGTTTGGGCTCAATTGTGGTCGTAGGTTGAGGACTACCTGTAGTGATTTTTCCATTGGACTAAACGTAAAGACCACACTTGGAATAGCGCCTCCAGTTCTAGTCACTATGATACAGAAAAAAAGTTCTGACATCTAGAAAGAGCGCAGAGAAGAGCAACAAAGATGTTGGAACATCCTGCATAATAATACAGCTTGTAGCAGCAGCTCATAAAATGTTGTTAAGAGTGTCATTCCCACCCAAGGGAACCCCAATGGAGAATTTGGACTCTTTATATGTTGCAGAGACTGAATTCTCTAAACCAGATGTCTCTTCAGCTGTTATGAAAGACTTTCAACTGTTACCAAGGACCTAATTCATCAACAGTGAGATGCAGTGTAGCTACTAGTTAGTGCTCAGATGAGAGATCCCCAGAGAAGTTCAAGACTCTAGGTTGGCCAAGGAGTTGAAAACACATCCTGGAAGAAAGCAATGGGAGGAGGAGGAGGAGGAGGAGAAGGAAGGGAGGGAAGTCTTCTTCTTCTTCTTCTTCTTCTTCTTCTTCTTCTTCTTCTTCTTCTTCAAGAAGAAGAAAGAGAGGAGGAGAATAATTAATTTAGAATTAAACTTTAGTTAACAAGATACTTGTAGGCATGAGCAATAAATCCTGTTTGAACCAGAAGAAAGAAGAAGAAGAAATTGTTACTAAGGAACAAACTCAATTAGGAGGAGATTTTACCTTTTGATTTTATTGGTATCTATAGATGGATTGGGAGGAAAGGCAGCAACACTTTTACTCTCTCCAAGCAAAAAGAGTGTTGGAGTGTTAATGCTCACACCTTTAAAAGAATGCACACACTACTGAATAATTAATTTTATAATGGGCCTGGCTATGCTTATTAGATCAGCATTATTTACTAATGATAAGTCTCTTATGAGAACATTACATGGGGTGCAATAGACCGAACAATCAAAAAGAACGAACTATGTCACAGCCAGAATCTGCTCGTATTCTTTTAAGCAAAAAAGTAGACCCCCTTTATCAGTTAGGATTATACAACGAGCAGGAGACACAGAATGGGTGTCTTTGGAAAATGGCTAAACTGAATGAAACAGATCTCTCCAAATATGGCAACTTTCGCTAGTTCCCATTCCGCCTTTTTAAAAAAGTCCCAGTTTCTGGATTTTTTATAAATGGGATAATATTTTCCAAAACGGTGGTTGGGGGTGGGGTGGGGTTTCCTCTTTTTTAAAAAAAAAAAAAGAGAGAGAAATGAACAAACAAAAATTCTCACTTTGTCCACAAACAGAAAGTCAAGCGGGAAAAGTAGAGATTTAGAAAGAAGAGCGAAGGAACGATGGGATTCAAAAATCCCTCTGCTTTATTCAAACTGTCACAATCCCCCATACTGGTATCAGATACGTTGAATTTAATTAGGTAGCAAGGCTGGAATGACAGGCATGGAGAATTATGCCTACTCTTCCACAGATAGACTTTACCACCACAATTTAGAAAATTTTCTGTTACTCAGATAGCTGTTAAGTGAGTTTTGCCCCATTTTACGACCTTTCTTGCCACGGTTGTTAAGGGAGTCGCTGCAGTTGTTAAGCTGTTAACACAGCTGTTAAATGAATCTGCCTTCCCCATTGATTTTGCTTGTCGGAAGGTCTTAAAATATGATCCCATGACCTCGGGACACTGCGACCGTCACAAATGTGAGTCAGTTGCCAAGCGTCTGACTTTTGATCACGTGATCCTGAGGCTGTTGCAATGGTCGTAAGTGTGAAAAGTGGTCAAAAGTCACTTTTTTCCAGTGCTTTGTAACTTTGCACAGTCACTAAATGAACTGTTGTAAGTCGAGGACTAGCTTATTTTGCCATTGTGCAAAATTCTGGATTTGTGTGTGACAAATACAGTGCATTTGTTATTAGAAACAGGGTGATTGTGATCACACACAAAGCCAGAATTTTACACAATGGCAATATAAGCTAGTCCTTGACTTATAACAGTTTGTGTAGAAACTGTTCGAAGTTAGAACGACACTAAAAAATGTGTCTTATGCCTGGTCCTCTCACTTATGACCATCCCCACGGTCACACAATCAAAACTCAGCTGCTTAGCAGACGGCATATGTTTGTGACAATTGCAACGTCCCAAGGTCCTATGATCACCCTTTGCAACCTTCCTAGCTAGTTTCTGACAAGCAAAGTCAATGAAGAAAGCCAAATTTTCTTCACGACCATGAGATTCACTTAATAACTGCAGAGATTCCACTTAACAACCATGGTTGTAAAACTGGGCGTGACTCGCTTGATAAGTGCCTTGCTCAGCAATGGGAATTCTGGTCAAGGATGATGATGATGATGATGATGATGATGATGATGATGATGATGATGATGATGATGATGATGATGATGATAAAGTTGGAAGGGACCTTGGAGGTCATCTAGTCCAACCCCCTGCTCAGGCAGGAAACCCTACCAGGAGTAGGCAACCTTGGCTCTTTTATGACTCGTGGACTTCAACTCCCAGAATTCCTGAGCCAGCCATGCTGAGGGGAAAGGGAGAGGTTTCCATGCTTAGCCATGCTGGCTCAGGAATTCTGGGAGTTGAAGTCCATGAGTCATAAAAGAGCCAAGGTTGCCTACCCCTGCCCTATACCGTGAAACAACCCTTGCACTGTGCATTCTCTAAATGGACTGCGAATCCCATCATCCCGGGCTACCTAAGAATGGACGGAAGTCATAATCTAACCCAACTGCCTGCTCCAAGTTGAAAAATGCTAATATAGATCCAGTTTTGCTACACAAAATCACATTGTCCAAGTGTCTTCTGCAATTTCACCCACTCGCTTTTGTTTCTGGAAGAAGCAACTTCCAGAACCAAAGGACTAATTTTTATTTGGAAAGCAATTCTGATTTCCTCCCCCCCCCCATAGATCAACATCCTAGTTTATTTAGGGATCCTTTTCCCACCTGCCTGCACTGGGCCTTTTGGCACTGGTAGTTTTTGAAAAAATAAGCCACATAAGGAAGCAAAACAGTTTTGGCTTGGCAAAATATATCAGTCCAGAGTTAACTACACAACGAGAAGCTTTCAAAAGATCTAAGTGAGGCACTTATACTGCTGTTTGGCTGCAACATATGGTGTCTATCTCATTTGCAGATCCCACAAAACTTTGTCCAAAGATACATCCATGCATCTAAAAAGTTATTTCTCAAGGAGGAGCCACAATTTAGCTTTTGGGTTTTCCCGTTCATAGTCTTGAGAAAAAAAAGAGCTATGTCAAGGTATTGTTTAACAGTTAACCAGCTTATGTAATGTAGGATGCAAATGTAATGTAATGATGAGAATGACTCAGCAGGGTTTGTGTCTCTTTAAGAGCATTTGTATAAAGGGAAGGCTCTGCTAATGTGTTCTCTCTCTCCTGCTGTAATTGTGGTTTGTTGGATCCTGCTGTATTAAGACACGTATGCATATTGTTCCTGGTGTATGATATTGTAGATAGTGTAAGATAAACCACCATTTAATACAAACCACTGTTTACTGGGTTTATTGCTGGATTATCTCAGCACAATAAGACTTGTGCACGCTCTGACAAAATAACTGGCTAAGGGATCACTTGTTCCTGCACCAAGGAAGGGTGTGGACCCGATAGCGAAACCTTCCCCTTGCAGCTGTAAGATTTTATGATCTCTGCATCTTTCCTTATTTTTATGACTCAGCCTGGTTTTTTTATGATACGCGAAGCAGTTACTTTTATTGTGCAGCTGTTTCGCAAAGAGTTGCAGAATTGTAATGTTTATATCATGAGCAGACATAGTTCTCGACTTTGTTGTTGTTAGTTGCGAAGTCGTGTC
>NW_015386764.1:657363-696053 GCF_001527695.2 Protobothrops mucrosquamatus
CAACCTAGAACTAAGGAGAAACTTCCTGACAGTTAGAACAATTAACCAGTGGAACAACCTGCCTCCAGAAGCGGTGAATGCTCCAACACTGGAAGTTTTTAAGAAGAGACTGGACAGCCATTTGTATAGGGTTTCCTGCCTGAGCAGGGGGTTGGACTAGATGACCTCCAAGGTCCCTTCCAACTTTACTACTACTACTGCTGCTACTACTACTACTACTACTACTATTATTATTATTATTATTATTATTAATAATAATAATAATAATAATAATAATAATAATAATAATAATAATAATAATAAATATATGAACCTGGCTCTTAGAGGTTTTAACAGAATGACAAAGTTGGAAGGGATCTTGGAGGTCTTCTAGTCCAACCCCCTGCTCAAGCAGGAGATCTTATCCTCCTCCTCCTCCTCCTCCTCCTCCTCCTCCTCCTCCTCCTCCTCCTTCTTCAATGGAGCATTCAAAATTTCTGGAGGCAAACCATTTCACTGATTAATTCTTCTCACTGTCAGGAAATTTCTCCTGGATCTCTCTTTAATGATCTTCCGGCCATTGCTTCTTGTCCTGCCCTCTGGTGCTTTGGAGAATAGGTGTACCCCCTCTTTTTTGTGACAGTCCCTCCAATATTTGGAGATGTGTAGTTTAATGAAAAGAAGGTAATCCTCCTTTTCATTAAACTAGGCATACTCAGTTCCTGCAACCGTTCATTGTATTTTAGCCTCCAGCCCCCCTAACCACCTTTGTTGCTCTTCTCTGCACACTTAAATGAGTTCGAAAATGGAAGCCAATGTAGAAACATACATTTCATAAACGCTACTTGCTCGTTGCTTCCTAGTCTTCCCCACAGCTCATCCATCTGCCTCGCTTAGAATAGAATAACAGAGTTGTAGGTCATCTAGTCCAGCCCCCCACCCAAGCAGGAGACCCTACACCATTTCTGACAGATGGCTGTCCGGTCTCTTCTTGAAAGCTTCCAGTGATGAAGCTCCCACAACTTCTGAAGGCAATCTGTTCCATTGGTTGATTGTTCTCACTGTCAGGAAATTTCTTATCTAAGATATCGGCACAAAGGAGCACCAGTGGTGGGATTCAGCCGGTTCACACCACTTCTGCAGAACCGATAGCTAATTTTTTCTTGCTCAGGTCCAGAATGGACCTCCGGAAGCGGCATCCACACAGAGAACCGGATGTTCACATATTTGAATCCCACCACTGAGGAGCACCCATCCCTCTCCGGTTCCACTTGCAGCCAAGGCTGAAACCAAGGTGAGCGTTCTATCTTTTGTGCAAACGGGATGACCTGCCAGGTGCTTCTTTAATTAGCCTGTTTACAATCTTTGAAGATCACTCAAAGTCCAGCAACCTGCCTGCATTCTCCAGCTGCTGATAAATCTAGAGCGGGATTGCCGCGTAGGAAGCAGATAGGCAATTCACAAACCTATTTTTTTATCCCAACGCTGAGAAGAGTACATATGCTATAGGTCAGGGGTCAGCAACCTTAAACACTCAAAGAGCCACTTGGACCCCTTTCCCAGAGCAAACACTGGGAGCCGCAAAACTTGCACACGCGCATGCGCGCACGAGGGGGGGGGAGCTTGATTGAAGGCTTTAATTAAAAAGAAATAGAGGGTGCTGTGCATGAGCTCTCTCTCTCCCCCCTCCCTCCCTCCCTCCCTCTCTAGAATAGAATAGAATAGAATAGAATAGAATAGAATAGAATAGAATAGAATAGAATAGAATAACAGACTTGGAAGGGACCTTGGAGGTCTTCTAGTCCAACCCCCTGCTCAGGCAGTAAATCCTATACCATTTCAGACAAATCGTTGTCCAATCTCTTCTTAAAGACTTCCAGTGTTGGACCATTCACAACTTCTGAAGGCAAGTTTTTCCAAGTTGTTTGTTGACACCAACCACGGCCTAGTGTAGTGGCTGAAGCCTGTGCGTTTTGATTAGCAATGTTACGAAAGATGACCCAAAGGTGCTTTTTCATGAGGCAACTGGACTTTTTTTGGGACACCTTTGGGACAACCATGGCCTGGATATCTGAGAATCTCCACGGACATTTATCGAACCTGAGGGCACTAAACGTTTGTGTGAATTGATTTCAAGGCACGGGATATATACCAGTGATGGCAAACCTTTTAGAGGCTGAGTGCCCAAACTGCAACCCAAAACCCACTTACGCATCGTCGAGCGCCCGGTGGGTGTGGCCCATTGGGTGGGGGTGGCCCATTGGGTGGGCGTGGATGCGGTGGTAACGGCAGACTGGGTGGGGCTAAGAAGTTCAATCAATCAATTCCAACTTTGCAAGATCTTTTTTTTCCCAGCGAGAAGTTGAAATTGACTGATTGAACCTTTATTTTTTTTTTGCACACAGTGGCGGAGGCCTAAAGCAAAAAGGTTTTATAAAACCCAGCTGAAGGCCTAGGACTGGGGCGACGGCGCGCGTGTCCACAGAGAGGGCTCTGAGTGCCGCCTCTGGCACCCGTGCCATAGGTTCACCACCACTGATTTATACTAAGGAGGGGCTGGACAATCTGCAACCTCACTGCCATTCAAGAGTCAAGCATTGATTGCCTAAAGAATTCTCTGCGGTTCTGAGGAGCTTAGCTACTTAGAGTGTGCCTGCAAATTATTATTATCAGAAGTAGCCCCTGAGCTTCTTTTGAGGCAGTTAAACAGGTGCCTAAGATAATTATTACCATGTTGGTAGTTTCTGTTGAGGAAGCGAGAGAGAGAGAGAGAGAGAGAGAGAGAGAGAGAGATTCATCTGGCCCCCCATCCTCTCTTTGCATTTTTCCAGTGAGGAATCCTCGGGAGATTAAATTCTCCGACGGATGGTGGGGAAAATCTGTCAAATGTAATTGCCCGGGAAACAATGGCAAGCAGAAAGAATTAATCTTTTAAAGAGCTTATAAAGTTTCATGTGGGATATTACCAAGTGTCTTTCAATTAGCCAATTAAAACATCACTCATCTTTTTGATATGCCCTTGATGCAGACGGTTTCGCATGACTGTTTTTCTGGAAGAGAAACCCTTTTAATGTTTTAAACGCCGGTTGCAAAGGAAAGAGGGGAGACGGGACTGAGTGAAAACTGACCATCTCCCTCTTCCTGTACTAGCCAGCAAAAATCTTCCTGTACTAGCCCGTAAAAAAAGCACGTCTTCCTTCCCCCTGTCCTTACCACTTTCTACAGAGGGACGAACAAGAGCATCCTGGCATATTGCATTATAATCTGGTTTGGAAACATCACTGCTTCAGACAGGAAGGCGATGCAGAGAGTGGTGAGGACGGCAAAAAAGATTATTGGCAGTTCACTTCCTTCTATTCAGGACGTGACATAGAAACGATGATTGAACAAGGTCCGCAGTATTGTCTGGGACGCTACACATCTTCACTGCTTCATGACTTGTTTTCCTTATTACCTTCTGGGAGGAGGGATGCGGCCACGACATGGTTTCATGTGGCCCTCGAAGCCATCCTGGAAACAGTGAGGGAACGGCCCCCGCTGCCTTGGCCCCCGGCCCTGGCCGCCCGGGAGCCAATGTACAATTTTGTGGTGGCCATCTATGCTGAAACGCATTCAGTCTTAGCTCTACAAGGCCGTCTGGAAACAGCGAGGGACTGGCCCCTGCTGCATTGGCCCTGCCCCCTGGGTGCGCGCTGGGGAGGTGTCACCCTTTGTGAGGAATGAAGAAATGCACCATCGCCTGGAAGTGGTCAGCAAATGGCCCTTGCCTACTTCACATATCCGGCATGATGGGCTCCGGGGGAGGGGTTTCGGCAGGCTCTTCCAGTGGACCATGCCTTGGCGCTTGCCCCGGTCCCACCATCTTCTGCCAGAGACCCTCAGATCTGTCCCACTCCTGCCCAGGCCCCCACAGGCACCCTTGACGCGAACGATGTAGAGCTGGCCATGCCCACCCAGTAGGCCACACCCACTCCAGCCACGCCCACCCAGTAGGCCGTGTCTACCCTGGCCACACCTACCCGGCCCCCTGAGGACAACCGCAATGCTGATGCAGCCCTCAATGAAATTGAGTTTGACACTCCTGACTTAGAAGGTCTATTACAGTGTTTCTCAACCTTGACAATTTTAAGGCATGTGGACTTCAACTCCCAGAATTCCACAGCCAGCATTGCTGGCTGTGGAATTCTGGGAGTTGAAGTCCACATGCCTTAAAATTGTCAAGGTTGAGAAACACTGGTCTATTACCTCAAGCACCTTCCTTTTTATAAATGTTCTTCTGGGTTACCGTCAGTCCAAAGGTATCAAAACAGCAGGAAGTTGAACTCAAGAAGAAACCTGCCAGTCAGGTCAACAACGGGAAAACAACCTGACAAAACCCAGATGAGATCATTTATAATCGTCTGGGCAAAAGGTTAAGACGAATGAATAAGTTGAACTTGACTCTCGGGTGACTTGAGGGACAGGCCTGTGAGGCTTTCTCAGAATCAAGACAGAAGAGATTCTCCACTCTTGTTTGTTGGAACAATATAAAGTTCTACTTTTGTGCCAAGGGACACAACAGTTCTCAAGTCCCACAGCTGGAGTGGTCCTGCAGGAAAAAACATTTATGTTCTTGACTTCATCTCCATCTGAGATCCTAGTATCCAGCAAAGGACATCAGAGATGTCCAACTCTGGCAACTGTGTGACTTGTGGACTTCAACTCCCAGAAATCCCCAACCCACATGGCTGGCTGGGGAATTCTGGGAATTGAAGTCCACAAGTCTTAAAGTCGCCAAGGTTGGACATCCCTGTTCTAAATGATGGGTTAATGAATTTCTTCCACTGTAACCAGAGTCGGTGGTGAATGCTCCAACACTGTGGAAGTTTTAAAGAAGGGACTGGACAGCCATTTGTCTGAAATGGTATAGGGTTTCCTGCCTGAGCAGGGGGTTGGACTAGATGACCTCCAAGGTCCCTTCCAACTTTATTATTATTATTATTATTATTATTATTATTATTATTATTATTATTATTATTATTATTATTATTAATCATCGCACAGTCAGCCAGATGTTCAGACTGGATTTGGCATTTTGTCTACCTATCGAGTCCTTTCCCAGGACCTGGGATAGGCAGATGTGGATGTTTGATGGTATTATAGATATCGTCGCAGGATGGAAGCAGTTCCTAGTAAGGCCGCCTTTTGCAATTGACTAATAGCGAATTTGTCAATGCCAATGGTGTTCAAGTGGTGCTCCAGTTGTTTTGGGATTGCACCTAAGGCGCCTATTACTATTGGTACTACGGTACTGTCTGTTGCTGTCTTCTCAATTTTGACTTTATATGCATTTGTCCTTAAGGCTTGGTCTTGTGCAGCCAGAATTAGTCCCTCGGTCTCTTTCTTCAATTTTCCTGCTCTTAGCCATTGCCAGGTCTTGTTATTATCTGCTTTTCCAGCTATTTTTTTTATGTACTGGCCATGTAGTGCTTTGTCTTCCCATGCCTCTATTCTGTTCTTCATATTATTATTATTATTATTATTATTATTATTATTATTATTATTATTATTATTATTATTATTATTATTATTATTATTATTATTATTATTATTATTATTATTATTATTATTATTATTATTACAATCACACTATGGCTTGTGAGGTTGGGTTGATGGACCTGCCACCGGAGAAAGATTCTAACAATTTACTAACTAAGAAGAAGCAGAGAATTTGTCAGGTCATGTATTAATAGCTGACATTTTAACAAAATCTTTGTTCTGTGGAGTCCTTGCTGCTGTGTGAGCTTCTTGCAGACATTTCATGACCCAACTAGGTAACATCATCAGTGCTAGAAGGGGGGGGGGCTTGCTCCCTGTTTATATACAAGAAACTTGTTATGTCGGTGTTGGTGGGAGGGTTGTTTGTCGTTCTTGATTAGGCTGTTTTTACCGTTTGATTGTTTGAGTTGGTAGTTCCTTGATTGGGCTATTCTTTATTACTTGAGTGTTTTTCTAGTATTAATCTTAGTGTTAATCTCTGCTTCTCTGAGATTGTTAGTTTCTTACCTGATTGGGCAAGGAAACCTCTGCAAATAAACCTCCAGGCTCAGAGAGCACCAAGGATTCCACAGTTCAGCCCTGAGCTAGAAATATTGCCTTCTCTCAGTCATCTTTGTTCTCTTTAGTCATCCCATCTAGAGCTAAACCATTTTGCAAAAACAACAAGAACCAGCTCCCTTTCTCGCTTAGAAAACACCTAAGGATCTCATCCATTCACTGACTCTGGTCTTGCTAATTTATGTGTCATTTATTACAGGAAGTTTTGTTTTCTCCTGCTTGAGTGTTCCACCTTCTTCCTTCACTAGAATTTTTTTTTTTTTTGCTCCGTGGATTCGTGTTTTGGTAAGCAGCGGAGCAGAAACTTTCTCATTATTTCCTAATTATCCTAGCCCTGCAGAGAAGAAGTCTCCAACTCATTGCATGCCTGGCTTGAGTGAGCACAGCAGCGGAAAAGGACAACATAAAACTAACCGACAGATGACCAGGAAGCAGTGTTTGTCAACCTTGGTGACTTTAAGAGGGCTGGACTCCAACTTCCAGAATTCCACAGCCACCAGCAGGCTGGCTGTGGAATTCTGGGAGTGGGAGTCCGACTCTCTTAAAGTCACCAAGGTTGAGAAACACCTGCCATCACAGCTGGCTGCTGGGTAGATCTTCAAAGGCAACATGTCTTTGAAGCCATACAAGGGTGTCCTCCCATTTCTAAAGGGCAGAGTGGAACTGCTTGTAGAACATGGAATAATAGGGCTGGGAGGGACCTCGGAGGTCTTCTAGCCCAACCCCTTGCTCAAGGCAGGAGCCTTATACCATCCTGGTCAAGTGGTTGTGCAGTCTAGTTTTGAAAACCTACCGTGATGGAGCATCCACAATTCTAGATGGTCAGCTATTCCATTGATTAATTGTTCTCCAGAATTAATTGTGCTCAACAGAGAAGGCCTGGCTTCTCTCCATAATTAGCTGAGTGGAATCAATCCTATCTGGATGCTTCATGAAAGCATACATCTCCATGTTTGTAAAAGGGAAAGACAATCATGTAGGATGGGATATTTCGACTGCTCTAGGACAGTGGTGGCGAACGTATGGGACGCGTGCCAGAGGCAGCACTCAGAGCCCTCTTTGTGGGCACACGTGTCATGCCCCGGAGATGGCAACCGTCCCTCTTCAACCAGCCACCCGAGGTCCCACGTGGCCGGATGCATCCCGGCACGGCGGGTTTCCCTCCCACCCCTGCTTCCGTCCCTCCTGGCCTCGCATGCTCTCCTCTTCCTGGGCATGACCCACTGCATCACCTCCTCAGCTGTCAGCCAGCTGTCCAGAGTGTGTCGGTTAAGGAGCCAGCAGGCTGTGGCTGCTGACGGACACCGTCGGCTCCCATACGCTTGCTGGCCTCTGTGGGCGGGAGCCGATGGTGTCCGGCAGCAGCTGCCCTGACCCCTGCCTCGCCTTACCCCGCGGCAATGGCACCCTCTCCCTGCCTCGCCTCACCTCACCCTGCAGGACGAGCCTCCTGCCCACTGCCCCACCTGCCAGAGACCCCCTGGATTTCCCCCAACCCGCCTGGGCCCCACAGGCGTCCCTCCTGATGAGCAACATCGAGGTGACCATGCCCACTTTGGCCACACCCACCCAGTCGGCCATGCCCACCCAGTGGGCCACGCCCACCTGGCACCGGCGATAAATAAGTGGGTTTAGGGTTGTAGTTTGGGCACTCGGTCTCTAAAAGGTTCGCCATCATTGCTCTAGGACAGGGGTAGGCAACCTTGGCTCTTTTATGACTCGTGGACTTCAACTCCCAGAATTTCTGAGCTAGCCACGCTGAGGGGAAAGGGAGAGATTTCCAAGCTGAGCCATGCTGGCTCAGGAATTCTGGGAATTGAAGTCCACAAGTCATAAAAGAGCCAAGGTTGCTTACCCTTGCGAGTCTAGGACATTTTTGGGAAGCAGGGCGCCCTGAATTCTCTCCCCTGCCCACGATTTGCCTCCCTTGGTCGCTGGCATGAAGATGGTTCAATTAGGACAAGGTTACCCAGTCAGAGGTCCTCCCAGATGTATTCAGCCTCGTGAGGTAGCCCAGACAAGAACTACAGGATGCCCTTGACTTGCAACAGTTCATTTAGTGACCATTCAAAGTTGCAACAGCACTGAAAAAAGTGACTTATGATCATTTTTCACACTTAGGACCGTTGCGGCCTCCCCATGGTCACGAGATTAAAATTCAGACGTTTGGCAACTGACTCACATTTATGACGACTGCAGGTTCAGCCAGAACAGAGACCTTTTGGCTCTCCAACCCAGTGCTTACAGGTAGTCCTCAGTTTACAACGGGTCACTTAGTGACCGTTCGAACTTACGTCCTACCTGAAAAAGGAGACTTATGTCCTGGATCCAAAGTTCTGATGGTCAGCCCACCTCCTGTGATCAAGCGACTGTAAATTGTATGGTTGGCAATATGGTCGCATTTACCGCCATTTGCTGCATCCTTATGGTCATGTGATCAAAATCAAAATGGACACTTGGCAACTGGTTCCTATTTATGATGGTGGCAGCGTCCCCGGGGGTCACGTGATCCCCTTCTGCGAACTTCTGACAAGCAAAGTCAATGGGGAAGACCCAGATTCACTTAACAACTGTGTTACTAACTTAACAACTGCAGTGATTCCCTTAACAACCGTGGCAAGAAAGGCCGTAAAAGGGGGCCAACTTCCACTGAACAAATGTCTCTCTTAGCAATGGAAATTTTGGTCTCAACTGTGGTTATAAGTTGAGGAATACCTATACAACCACGAGTACTAACTTTATTATAAGATTACATTAACAGAATCTTGCCATTCTGAAAGTGCTTCTCTTTCCCCCCTCACCTTTACTGTCCAAGAAACAAACCAGGGAGAATCTTTCTGAGGTGTTTGCCATTTGCCCTCTGCTGCTTGTCCAACTGTTGTCTAATCTGCAGCTCTTCCTCCTAAAATTAAGCGTCTTAATTTTGATCCCGTGCCCGTGGAGATGCTGCAATGGACGTAAGCGTGAAAACCAGTCACAAGTCGCTTTTTCAGTGCCGTTGTAACTTCGAACGGTCACTAAACGAAGAGCTGTAAGCCGAAGGACTACCCGTACAAGGCATTTTAAGGGCAGCGGTTGGTGGATTCAGCTGGTGTTCCCCTTCCATCGAGCATCACCTGCAGGCAGGAAAAACCCTACTGAACCGTCTCCTTCATAAAGCAGGTTGGATAATTGTACGTGGCTGTACATGGAACTGGGGAGAAGGGTGTGAACCACCTGTCGGAATCCCTGATTGCAGTGACCTATTTTGGCGCAAAAGTCTGGAACTCTTTGGGGAGAGCATCAAACCTGCCTTCTATCCCAAAATAGCCTGGCGAACAGGTTGTAGGGATGAAGGAGAAGCATGAGATGTTGAAGAAAGCTTGCTGGCCTATAAGGCAGAGTTCCCCAACGTTTCCGGCTTTGCGCACCGGCGGGGGAAGAGAGGCGATGATTTCAGTGAGTGGCCGGCTAGCACGCGCAGCTCCGTTTGTGCGAGCGGCGTGCACGCTCACCTGCCGTTCCCTTCAATGGAGCGCTCACATACGCGCTCGCCCGCCGCTCACGCGAGTGAGGATGCGCGTGTGCACTCATGCTCGCCGGGCCTTTTCCGCGACCCGGCTGCAAACCCCTCACGGCCCATTAGTGGGCTGCAGCCCACAGATTGGGGGACCCTTGCTAGAAGGAACGCTCCTTCCCCCTTCGGTCAGAACACTATGTCTATGATCTGTCAGTCAGGCTCTTTCTGAATGTGGGTCTAACGCAGAGGTCCCCAACCTTTTGGGCACCAGGGACCGGTTCTGTGGGGAGAGGTTTTTCCGCGGACCGGAGGGGACGTGGTTTTGTGTGCTGCCTGCATCCCGCGGATGGGGCTTTGCTTATTTGTGTGGCCCGGTTGCTGGCATGCCACAGACCGGTACTGGTCCACAGACTGGGGGTTGGGGACCCCTGGTCTAACGTACCTCTGATATAGGTAGTCCTCGACTTATGATCACAATTGAACCCAAAATATTTGTTGCTAAGTGAGACATTTGCTACGGTTATTAAGTGACTCACTGCAGTTGTTAAATTAGTAACCCGGTTGTTATGTGAATCTGACTCCCCCATTGTCAGAAGGTCCACGGAAAGTGATCGCTTGACCCCGGGATACTGCAACTATCAGACATACGGGTCAGTTGTGCCAAGTGTCTCAATTTCGATCACATGACCGGGGGGGAACGCTGCAATGGTCGTAAGTATGAAAAACGGCCATAAGTCACTTTTTTCAGTGCCGTTGTAGGTTCGAACAGTCACTAAATGAACTGTTGTAAGTCGAGGATCGCCTGTGTAGCGCAAAAACCCATTTTCAAAACTAGCCTGGCACAAGTTGAAGTCACAGAGGGAAGGCTGCACAGAGGAGGAGCTTTTGCCGATTAGATAGGTTTGTTGTTGCAAAAATGGCTAGTATATACTAATGCAGGGGTCTTCAAACTTGGCCCTTTTATGACTTGTGGACTTCAACTCCCAGAATTCCTCAGCCAGGCACGCGTGCCTGGCTGAGGAATTCTGGGAGTTGAAGTCCACAAGTCATAAAAGGGCCAAGTTTGAAGACCCCTGCACTAATGTGTAAAAGCTAAGCAAGACATCGGTTAAGTGAGTATTGCCCCATCTATGGCCTTTCTTGCCACAGTTGTTAAGTGAATCACTGCAGCTGCTAAGTGAGTAACACAGTTGTTAAGTGAATCTGTCTTCCCCATTGACTTTGCCTGTCAGAAGTTCGCAAAAGGGGATTCACGTAAACCCGGGACACTGCAACCGTCGTAAATATGAGTCAGTTTCCAAGAGTCCAAAAAATGTTGATCGCGAAACTGTGGGATACTGCAACGGTCGTAAATGTGAAAACCGATCATAAGTCATTAAATGGATTGTTGTACAAGGACTGAGGCTGAACAAATGACTAAATGGATGTCATTTTTTTCCGCTCTTGGCTGGCAATGAGTCACCAAGGAATTCAGACCTGACCTTGGAAGCATCTAGAAGCACCCATGATACATGGGTGGAGAGCCAGTTTGGTCTAGTGGTTAAGGTACCAACCTAGAAACTGGGAGACACGAATTCAAGTCCCGCCTTAAGGCCTGAAAGCCAGTGGGGTGACTTTCGTCCGGCCGTTCTCTCTCAGCCCAACCCACCTCACAAGACTGTTGTTGGGAAAATAAGAAGGGGAAAGTAAGTTGGATAAGTTCACTGCCTTGAGTTATTTATAAGAGTAAATGGATGCATTAAGGCCAAGAGGGAAATGCCAACACAAACATAAAAGAAATTCCATTTCATTTCCTCATTGGCTGCACATGGTGAAGACAGACGATGCCATCTGGAAAAGGCACTATTGATGTGGAAAATTACAAATTACAAATTTATGTGGAAAGTTCTGAATTCTCCTAGACTGGATGATTACCAGGCCTAGGCCAGAGGTAGGTAACCTTGGCTCTTTTATGACTCGTGGACTCCCAGAATTCCTGAGCTATCCATGCTGAGGGGAAAGGGAGAGTTTCCAAGCTGAGCCACGCTGGCTCAGGAATTCTGGGAGTTGAAGTCCACGAGTCATAAAAGAGCCAAGGTTGCCTACCCCTGTCTTAGCCCAACCCAATGACAGAGCAGTGAACAGTAATCTACTTTTCTAAGGGTTTTTTTTATTGCAGCATAATTTGCACGAGCAACGAATGACAATTGCAGTTCATTGACAGGCAAAAAAAGGCCTCATTAGTTATTTGGACATATTTCTTGGTTTGGGTTTGGGGGAAGGCTACTGTATAGCAACATCAACACTCCCAGTTATTAAGATATTGTTCAGTGGGGTGTCTGCCTGAAAGCCAGCCATTGCCATTGTAACTTCAAATGCTGGCTGAGGAATTCTGGGAGTTGAAGTCCACAAGTCTTAAAGCAGCCAAGTTTGGAGACCCCTGGCTTATATCCTATGCAATCAGCACATGACTATTATTCTTAAGACTTCCACACCAACCTCAGGCATTAAACTGCATTCCCCCCCCCCACAAGTTAATTTACAGACCTTGGCTTGAACATCCAGCTAACCAGGAACTTCAGGACGTAATGCAGATTGGCAGGCATCTTCGATTTTCTCCAGGAGTTCAAAATATAACCTTCTGCAATTTTAGCATCAGTCCTGTAGCATCCTCTAAGTGAATATACACGGCTTTTAAGAATTCAATCCAGCACGAGGAGAGGAATAGCAGGAATAACAGGATAACAAGAGTTGGAAGGGACCTTGAAGGTCTTCTAGTCCAACCCCCTGCTCAGACAGGAAACCCTATACTATTGGTTGTCCAATTTCTTCTTTAAAACCTCCAGTGTTGGAGCACCCACAACTTCTGGTGGCAAGCTGTTCCACTGGTTAATTGTCCTCACTGTCAGGAAGTTTCTCCTTAGTTCTAGGTTGCTTCTCTCATTGATTAGTTTCCATCTGTTGACCCCCTCTTCAAGCTGGAAGAGGAATCCAGCTTGGCTTTTTCCTTCTAAAGTTGCCGTGTCCTACTAAGGTCAGTACTGCTCTTACATCTGTGCTACTCTGCATTTGGCTGGAGGCACTCAACAATGAGGAGAAAAAAAGAGGGGAGGAGAAACTTTAATGAAGTTGGTGATGATGACTGGTGTTGGTGTTGACCTCAGTGGAGCCTCTGGATAAATCCCTTTCAAAACCTGGTGATTCTAGGCCTACCCATTTTTTTCCCCATCTGATCTTCATGCTCACTAGAATCATTCATCCATGAGTTATTACTGGAAGCATCTTCGGTGAACCAAATGAAATTTCAATTTATAATGTAGATGCCATGGTGATGTCTTGCAAAATCCATCTGCAATTGCCAGAACTATTAAAGTTTGGATTATATTCCAGCTTTCCTCCAGAAGCTCCAAGCACCAGGCTAGAAAGCAGGTGGCCCTGAGTTCAAGTCCTGCCTTAACCGTGAAAGCCAACTGAGTGTGACTTTCAGCCAATTACCAAGAGACAGTGAGTTCTAGTCCCGCCTTAGCCGTGAAAGCCAGCTAGGTGAATTTGGCCCAATCACTTTCTCTCAGCTCAACCTACCTCACAGGGTTGTTGATGTGGGGAAAACAGCATATAGGAGATGTTCTCCACCTTGTAAAAATAACAGGTGGGATCTAAATAAATAAATATTCCGTTTTTCTTAGCGCAACAAATTTGTAAAGACGTTTGGGCTAAGAGCGGTTGACTGACTCAATTTCTCTTCTAGACCTGCAATGGCTGAAGAAACTTGAGTTTCACTATTCCTTGTCCACTACTTTACACCAGGGGTTGGCAACTACGGCCCCTTTACAACTTGTAGGACTTTCCCAGAATTCCTGAGCACCATTCCATGCTGGCTCAGGAATTCTGGGAGTTGAAGTCCACAGGTCGTAATGGGGCCATAGTTGCCTACCCCTGCTTTATGCACCATAATTTAATGAATGTTAGTAACATAGACTGCAATCCACTAATAAAATGAATTACTAAGCAAGCAGATGAAAGCATGTCCTGTTAATGAATATGCCTTCTTTATCACCTGGACATCCTTCTAAAATCCAAATACATTCTCTTCGGTTCTGCAGTGTTTATGGAGGCTACGTTACAGAACATTTTTTTTTCCATCTCTTCGCTAACCAAACGATTCTCTACCTTGCCGCCTTTTTTTTTTTGTGTTGCCAGCAATCAAATGGTGGCACAAACTGGCAAAGCTCCCTTTCCTGCTCAGTGATGCATTCCAAAGATAAAATAATTAGGGCCTCGGGAAAATATCTTGCATTTCTGGTTGGAGAAGAATGGAAAGAATTAATTACACTAAACGGCTCATGCCACTTTGCCAAACTGGTTCTCCTTAGCAGCGGTTGGTGTTGTTCACGCTACCTGTAAAGTCAGAGCCTTGCCAACATCACACTGCCAACGTATCACTGCAAAAAAACAAAGCCCTTGCAAATGGATGGTTTTCTTTATTTTTTGGACAGGCTTTTTTTTTCTCCAACAGCAATTAATCTCAGGCAACAGTTTCAATTCAATTCGGGTCAGGTCAGGCTCCTATCTTTACACCACAGATAAAAATAGATGCATAAAAGCTGCAAGCATCCGTCATAAAGTTGCCACCAAGAAACCTTTAAATCTGGCATTTTTCAGAATGAATCAACCTGAATGTTGACAACCGAGTAGATTAGATCTTTGCTATTCACTGAATCTCACTCTTCTCGGAAATTCTGCAAGATCTGAATCAGAATCAGAACAGAGCTGGGAGGGACCTTGGAGGTCTTCTAGTCCAGCCCCCTGCTCAAGCAGGAGACCCTATGCCATTTCAGACAAGTGGCTGTCCAGTCTCTTCTTAAAAACCTCCAGTGATGGAGTGCCCACGATTTCTGAAGGCAAGCTGTTCCATTGGTTAATTGTCCTCACTGTCAGGAAGTTTCTCCTTAATTCCAACTTGCTTCTCTTTTTGAATTAAGGAGAAACTTCCTAACAGTGAGGACAATCAACCAGCTGGCTTTCG
The DNA here is from genome assembly GCF_001527695.2 of Protobothrops mucrosquamatus. NCBI lineage: Eukaryota > Metazoa > Chordata > Lepidosauria > Squamata > Viperidae > Protobothrops > Protobothrops mucrosquamatus. Next base: position 671,943 of record NW_015386764.1, read on the forward strand.
TGCCTAAGGCAAGACTAGGATTCACAATGGAGCGGCTTTCCTCCAGAAGTTGTAGGTGCTCAAGAAATGCAAGGAGGTTTTCATGAAGACACTGTACAACCACTGTATATACTGGAATGGTATATAATATCTCCTATTCAAATGGGGTTGGACTAGAAGATCTCCAAGGTCTCTTCCATGATTCTATGTTCTAAGTCTAGACCAGGGGTCCTCAACCTTGGCAACTTTAAGACTTGTGGACTTCAACTCCAAGAATTCCTCAGCCAGCAAAGCTGGCTGAGGAATTCTGGGAGTTGAAGTCCACAAGTCTTAAAGTTGCCAAGGTTGAGGACCCCTGGTCTAGAGTCTTAAGCTCTTTTTTTTGGCCCACAAACCTACATTATGATTTTGACCTTGAAGGCTGATTACAATTTAACAATGTACAAAGACATTTTCCCCGTCATACATACTTTAAATTCCGCATTAGCCTTGCTATGGACACGGTAAGAGATTAGATTGGTATTAAACTCCCAATGCTGAGAGGAATGTGTGGAAGTGATCAAAGGTATCTCCAGTTGTGGAAACACAGGGCATTAATTTTCTAGAAATATCTTGTCAAAGGACTCTTTTTTTCATCTCCCCCCCCCATTAATTAAATCAATGGTGTTCCTCACCAAATGGCAAAGCATTCTCAAGGGATTAGTGAAAGGTTGGGTCCCACGTTATCCATCGCCACGGATTCCTCTCATCTGAGGGCTTGCTAATCCATCAGCAATTATTTTCTATCTTTTGTGAAGGGTTACACCTCAAATACCAGCTAGATTCCGAAGGTACAAAGGCTGGCAAAACAAAATGACTTTTTTTCCCCTCAGAAAGTTGAAAGGTTTGGGAATGTAGGATAATAGAGGCTTCTCCTGATCTTCCTTGCTAAGGTCATCTAAGAAGCCAGCAAGCTATAAACCAAGGGTCTTCAAACATGGCCCTTTTATGACTTGTGGACTTCAACTCCCAGAATTCCTCAGCCAGGCACGCTGGCTGAGGAATTCTGGGAGTAGAAGTCCACAAGTCATAAAAGGGCCGAGTTTGAAGACTCCTGCTGTAAACTGTCGCAGGCAATACAGGGATCTGGTACAATGTTAGCCAGGATGACATCACAGGTGTGGCACAACTGAGGCAAATTAAATACAAGTAGTCATCAACTTATGATTGTGATTGAGCCCAGACTTACAATCGTAATTCATGCTGGTTGTTAAGCGAGTCATCACATGATCAACCTGATTTTATGTCTTTTTTTTTTTTGGCAAGCAGGATAGGAAGGTAAAGATATTTATCTAAGCTTTGTGATCATGAAAAAGTTAAGCAGGGTTGTACATAATTATAATGGAATGGAATGGAATGGAATGGAATAGAATAGAATAGAATAGAATAGAATAGAATAGAATAGAATAGAATAGAATAGACACAGCCTTCCATCTTTCTGAGGTCGATAAAATGATGACCCAAATTGTTGGGACCAATATGCTGACTCTGTAAACCGCTTAGAGAGGGCTGTAAAGCACTGTGAAGCGGTATATAAGTCTAAGAGCTGTTGCTGTTGCTATCATGGTAAGAAAATTGATGAGCATTTCCACAAAATGTCCAAGTGCTGGGTTCAATTTAAGGGAGAATACAAGTTTCATGGATCTTCTGTTATCAAAGAGAAATAACAACTTACTTTAATAACAAATAGAAGAAAACTGCTTTGACTGTTTGGGAAACTCAACCAGTAGGCTTCATTTTCATAAGTTTATTGATTTGCTGGTTAGATTTATATCCCACCTTTCCTCAGGATCTCACAGCATGGGACATGATGCTTCTTCCTCCCATTTTTTTTTCCCACCCAGCAACCCTTGTGAGATAGGTTGGCTGAGAAAAAGCAGCTAGTTCAAATTCACCCAGGAAGCTTCCATTACTAAAGATTCTAATTACAGGTAGTTCTCTACTTACGACTACAATTCGTAGATAGATAGAAGATAGAAGCAACCTAGAACTAAGGAGAAACTTCCTGACAGTTAGAACAATTAACCAGTGGAACAACCTGCCTCCAGAAGCGGTGACTGCTCCAACACTGGAAGTTTTTAAGAAGAAACTGGACAGCCATTTGTCCAAAATGGTATAGGGTTTCCTGCCTGAGCAGGGGGTTGGACTAGATGACTCCAAGGTCCCTTCCAACTTTATTATTATTATTATTATTATTATTATTATTATTATTATTATTATTATTATTATTATTATTATTATTATTATTATTATTCAGCCCCAAATTTCCGTTGCTAAGTGAGAAAGCTGTTCAGTGAATTTTGCCCCATTTTACCACCATTCTTGCCGCCGTTATTAAATGAATCACTGCAGTTGTTAAGTTAGTAACACAGTTGTTAAGTGAATCTGGCTTCCCCATTGACTTTGCCTGTCAAGTGATCACATGACCCTGGGGATGCTGCAACGGTCACAAAAAAGTCATTTTTTTCAGTGCCTTTGCAACGGTTATTAAATCAAGTCAAATTAGAATCTGGATCTCTGTACCAATCCAGTACCTTAGCCTCTACATCATGCTGGTTCTTGATAGAAATAACATGTGATTTGGTTGGTTCATGTATGAGGAGCCACTTCATTTAAGGCACGGGTCCCCAACCCCCAGTCCGTGGACCAGTACTGGGCCGCAGCATGCCAGCAACCAGTCCGCACAAACAAGCAAAGCCCCATCTGTGGGATGCAGGCAGCACACAAAACCACGTCCCCTGCGGTCCACGGAAAAACCTCTCTCCACGTAACTGGTGCCTGGTGCCCAAAAGGTTGGGGACCTCTGATTTAAGGGACTGTGTGTTAGGATTCTGTGAATGCTTGGAGGAATTACACTATACGTAAACCTCATTTTGGAACCTTCTTTGAACTACCGTATATGGACTGCCAATTCTTACTTTAATTTTCAGGTATGCTGTTGAGCAGGTAGGCCTTCATCCTAACCATACCTTCTGCAAGGCCATTCCATCCTTCCCTACAGGAGAAAGGAGTTGATTACACTTAATTTTGGAAAGTCTCATCAATGGGGCATTGAAAACAGACCCTCCCAATGTCTTCCAGGCCTAATCGTTCCCGTTTCCCCACCTCTGCTAAGCGGCGTATCCTAAAGAAAGTAGGTATCCATCAGCACCTCACTTTTTCGCCATCAGCGGAGGAATATTTTACAAAGCTATTTTTAAGAGAACCCCGCAGAGATATCAACTAGATCTGCCCCAGCAAGTTTGCCTACACGAGGTGCATCTAAAGCAAGGAGATATAAAAACTGATTTAAAAAAAAATAATTAAGATTTTGTTTCTACACTGCCCTATGGAAGAATTAAACGTTTGAGGTGTATAAGAGCATGTCATTTTATCACAAGACCATACATCAGATTAAGCCAGGAACATTTGTAGGTGACATCAAAAGAAAAAAAATCAAGATGATGGTTAAAACCACACAATTAAAACTCAGCAGGTGCCATGCCCGTTGAAAAGGAGTGGATGCCCTTGCAGATGGCAGTAGATTACACTCTGTTTGATCTGTCCATATTTAGGCAAATTTTTGCCTAAAAAGGGAGAATGGGTGTGGACTGCATGAATTATGAAAAAAGATGATGGGTGGGTTGGATAGATGGACAGACAGACAGACAGACAGATGATATAGATAATGATAGAGATAGATGAGAGATGATAGATATAGACATAGATAGATAGATAGATAGATAGATAGATAGATAGATAGATAGATAGATAGATAATGATAGATATAGATAGATAGATAGATAGATAGATAGATAGATAGACAGACAGATAATGATATAGACATAGATAGATAGATAGATAGATAGATAGATAGATAGATAGATAGATAGATAGATAGATAGATAATGATAGATATAGACATTGATAGATATAGACATAGATAATGATATAGACCAGTGGTGGCGAACCTATGGCACGGGTGCCAGAGGCGGCACTCAGAGCCCTGTCTGTCGGCACGCGCGCCGTCGCCCCAGTCCTAGGCCTTCAGCTGGGTTTTATAAAACCTTTTCGCTTTAGGCCTCCGCTGCCATGTGCAAAAAAAAAAAAAAAAAAGTTCAATCAGTCAATTTCAACTTCTCGCAGGAAAAAAAAAGATCTTGCAAAGTTGGAATTGATTGATTGAATTTTTTAGTCTCACCCAGTCTGCCATTACCACCGCAGCCACACCCACCCAATGGGCCACACCCACCCAATGGGCCACGCCCAGCCAATGGGCCACACCCACCCGGCACTCGACGATGCATAAGTGGGTTTTGGGTTGCAGTTTGGGCACTCGGTCTCTAAAAGGTTCGCCGTCACTGATATAAACAGAGACAGACAGACAGACAGACAGACAGACAGACAGAGATAGATAGATAGATAGATAGATAATGATATAGAATAGATAGATATAGACATAGATTAGATAGATAGATAGATAGATAGATAGATAGATAGATAGATAGATAGATAGATAGATAGATAGATAGATAGATAGATAGATAGATAGATAGATAGATAGATAGATAGATAGATAGATAGATGTTCCAGTGGCTGCCCCAACCCCCGTGGCCATATTTGGGATGGATGGCAATTGACCTGCATTTATGGCTATTTGCACATGACCACAGTTTATGACATTTTTGCTGAAAATCAACGTTTATGTCTAGTTTGGGGCAAAAATGCCCGGCCTATAGTGAACAATGGGTCTGCTTAATGACTAAGGCATTGGCTTAACAATCACAGATTCACTGAACGAACATGATGATTCGCTTAACGACCACTGCAAAAAAGGTAGTACAATCAGGTCTGTCACATGATGGGCTGCTTTACAACTGTCATGACTTAACAATCGCTCTATTACGGTCATAAGTTGAGGATTAGCTATAGATAGACAGACAAGCAGACAGACAGACCTGCCTTTGTTTTTGTTCGCCATCATGGAGTTCCTGAAAATATTTTTATTTTAATCTAGGTTTTATACGGGGATAGATTTAATCAGAACTCATGTTCTTATTGTATTTGGGAATAAATGGTGGCTAAATTATCGTATTATCGCAGATCGTATTATCTGAAACTATAGTTATGGCACATGCAATGGCCACAAATCTAGAAGTTTATTTATTATAATTCATATTTCTTAACTGCCCATCTCCCTCAGAGTTGCTAAATTAGCCTAGTTTACACTAAAGTTTTTATATCTTCTTTACTTATGTTTTTTTTTAATCCATAAACATCAATGGGTTATGTTAAAGTGGCTTTTAGTTTTATTGATGGAAAAACGTGTTGGGTTATTGTTTATCAGTTGCTGACTATGAACTGCTTTGATACCTTTTTTTAACTTCTGAAAGCAGCCATTAAAATTATCTCACATAAAACATGTGCCTCCCTCTCAACAGTCAAGATTTTACTGTGTTTTTTTCCTTTTTTATTCACATCCAGATGAATCTTCCCCAGTTTATGCCCTCAGAAGTCACTCTTTTCTTTCTACTTGTATGTCTCAAGCTGTGAATTTGGCAGTCGCCTGCCTTTCAAATTTCCCAAGAAAAAAAAACATAAGGCCAAGGATGAAATGAAAAGAAAGTATAAATCATTGGCTCACAATGTAAAACAAAATTTAAGAACATCGGAAGAGTCCTGCTGGATTAGATCAAGGCATCCTGTTTCCCACAGTGACTTTCCAGATGCTTCTGGGAGAAGATATCCCAAAATGGTATTAATGGCATTGAGAAGAAAAACTAGACAGCCAACGCTCCTGATGGTTTATTTATGTATTTTTATTTATTTGTATCCTACCTTTGATTATTTTTACAAATAATTCAAGGTGGCGAACACATCCAACACTTCTTCTTCCTCTAATTTTTCCCAAAACAACAATTCTGTGAGGTATGTTGGGCTGAGAGAGAAGGACTGACTCAAAGGCACCCACTTGGCTTTCGTTCCTAAGGTAGGACTAGAACTCACTCTCTCCTGGTGATTGGCCCAAAGTCACACAGCTGGCTTTCACGGCTAAGGCAGGACTAGAACTCACTCTCTCCTGGTGATTGGCCCAAAGTCACCCAGCTGGTTTTCACAGCTAAGGTAGGACTAGAACTCACCCTCACCTGGTGATTGGCCCAAAGTCACCCAGCTGGCTTTCACGGCTAAGGTAGGACTAGAACTCACCCTCTCCTGGTGATTGGCCCAAAGTCACCCAGCTGGCTTTCGTGGCTAAGGCGGGACTAGAACTCACTCTCACCTGGTGATTGGCCCAAAGTCACCCAGCTGGCTTTCACGGCTAAGGTAGGACTAGAACTCACTGTCTCCTGGTGATTGGCCCACCCAGCTGGCTTTCATGGCTAAGGTAGGACTAGAACTCACCCTTTCCTGGTGATTGGCCCAAAGTTTTAATTACTAGAGGAGAAGAAATACAAATTGTTCTTCATAGCTGTCTCATCTCACAGTAGCCTTCCTGCCTGTTGGCCTTGTTGTGAATTATGTGAGATCTCAGGCAGGTGGTGTCAGCCTATGAAGCTGCCAATGTAGCACACACATGGACACACACCTCAAAATAACAGCACATCTGCTGGTGAGATGGTGCCCAGTCCAAGAAGCCGTACGACGTAATAGATGTCATGTAATGCTTCTGTTCATACCCCACCTTCTTATCTGTGAGTACTCCAGGGTGCCAACAGTGAAAATCAAAACAATATATAAAACAATTAAAAACTAATAAAAACCAGGGCTAAAATCATTATAATTCCAAGTGAAAACATCTGGGTGAACACAAAGGTCCTGGAAATTACTGCCCACTTTTGGTGAGTGTGTGTGAATACGTGCGTGTCTACTTTGATACAAGGTAGTCCTTGACAATTCAGCCCCAAATTTCCATTGCTAAAAGAGACAGTTGTTAAGTGAATTTTGCCCCATTTTACGGCCTTTCTTGCTGCAGTCAAGTGAATCACTGCAGTTGTGAAGTTAGCAACACGGTTGTTCAGTCAATCTGGCTTTCCCCATTGACTTTGCTTGTCAGAAGGTCGCAAAAGGGGATCACATGACCCTGGGACACTGCAACTCGTCATAAATCTGAGTCAGTTGCCAAGCCTCTGAATGTAAATCACATGACCATGGGGAGGGTGCAACAGTCGTAAGTGTGAAAATCGGTGATAAATCCATTTTTTTCAGTGCCGTTGTAACTTTGAATGGTCACTAAATGAACTGTTGTAGGTTGAGGACTGCCTGTAGTTTATATTTCTACCAAAAATGGGGTCCCCAACCCTAAATCTTCTGAAATCTGTCTTTTGTCAATAGTTGGTACATTATAGTCCATAATAATTGGTGCCAGCATAGTGGAGATTGGACGCAGAGGGAATGATAAGCAAAACCCAAGAACTGAATCTTGCTATTCTGTACAATCTGCCTTTTTAAAGTATCCCTCGATCGATATGTTGTTGTTGTTAGTTGCGAAGTCGTGTCCGACCCATCGCGGCCCCATGGACAACGTTCCTCCAGGACTTCCTGTCCCCTACCATCTTCTGGAGTCCATTAGGACATTTTTCCTTGCTTAAGTAAGTCTTGTAGCAATAAGCTTAATAAGTGGAAGGACACCAAACACATTATTTCTATGTAACAGGAACTCCTGTTTTACATTTTTCACATCAAATCCCATTGAAGCACCCCGATTAAGATTAGATTAGATTAGATAACCTTGTCATTTTTTTCCTGTGGGCACAATGGCAGACAATAAAAATGAAATTTAGTTGCCTCCTCTCAAAGTGTACCCATACATAACACATATTTAAAACATTCTATATACAACAGGGGTGTCAAACTCAATTTCACTGAGGGCCACATCAGCATTGTGGTTGCCCTCAGGGTGGGCCGGGTGGGTGTGGCCTACTAGGTGGGTGTGGATGGAGTGGGTGTGGCTTACTAGGTGGGCGTGGCCAGCTCTACATCATTCGCGTCAAGAGTGCCTGTGGGGGCCTGGGCAGGAGTGGGACAGATCTGAGGGTCTCTGGCAGAAGGGGGTGGGACCGGGGCAAGCGCCAAGGCATGGTCCATTTATTCATTCCTCTCAAAGGGTGACCCCTCCCCAGCATGCACCCAGAGGGCGGGGCTGACGCAGCAGGGGCCGGTCCCTCGCTGTTTCCAGACGGCCTTGTGGAGCTAAGACTGAATGCGTTTCAGCATAGATGGCCACCACAAAATTGTACATTGGCTCCCGGCTGGCCTGGGCCAGGGCCAAGGCAGAGGGGGGCGTTCCCTCACTGTTCCAAGGATGGATTCGCGGGCCACATGAAACCACGTCGCGGGCCGCATCCGGGCCCCGGGCCTTGTGTTTGACATGTCTGATATACAACATATGTATAGACCTACATCCTTACTATGTTGTTGTTAGTTGCGAAGCCGTATTGGCGTATCCGACCCATCGCGACCCCATGGACAATGTTCCTCCAGGCCTTCCTGTCTTCTACCATCTTCTGGAGTCCATTGAAGCTCATGCCTACTGCTTCAGTGACTCCATCCAGCCACCTCATTCTCTGTCGTCCCCTTCTTCTATTGCCCTCCATCTTTCCCAGCATTAGGCCCTTCTCCAGGGAGTCCTTCCTTCCTTCCTCCCTTACTATAAGTAACATATAAATATTAATCACTGTCCACCTTGAGTACATAACGGAAGGAAGAAGCTTTAGACTTTAGACATCTGAGAAGGAATGTACTCAAAAGACCATTATCAGAGAATTAAAACTGAGGAAGAAGGATAACCCTTCCCCCATAACGGAACCCCTGGGGAGATTAATCAATGGGGCCTCTGTTACTTTTTCACCAAGGGTTCAAGACCCATATTTTCTCACAGGCATTTCAGGAGCAGAAAAACAAAAGTGGGAAGGGCGGTCCTTTTAAAACCTGCCGGTTTTCACCAGCTGTTTCTCCTGCTCTGATGCTTGCCAAATGTTTGTTGCTGTTTAAGAATGGATTTGTGACTTATTTATCTTCATTTCTTTTCCAAAGGGCCCCAAAGGTGCTTTTTCAAAAGGCACCTGGGCTTTTGTTTCTTTGGTTTTTACCTTGAAGACGTTTCACTTCTCATCCAAATAAGCTTCTTCAGTTCTGTCAGAACGAGCAGATAAAGAAAGCAGAACTCTCAGAACCGAAGAAGCTTCTTGGATGAGAAGTGAAATGTCTTCAAGGTAAAAACCAAAGAAAGTTCAGGTGCCTTTTGAAAAAGAATCTTTGGGATAACCATGACCTGGATGACTGAGAATCTCCATAGACTTTTAGAAAGGACCCATTAAATGTATCTAGGAGCATTCACCAATAAGGACAACAAGAATAATAAAAGCTGAAATAGAAGAGAGAGAGAGAAAGAAAAACTGCTGCATCGGTACACATAGTCCTCCAGTTAGGATCACAGTTGAGCCCAGAATTTGCATTGCTAAGCAAGACAGTTGTTAAGTGAGTTTTCATTTTATGAACTTTTTGGCCATGCTTGTTAAGTGAATCGCTGCAGATAGAATAGAATAGAATAGAATAGAATAGAAGCTGGAAGGGACCTTGGAGGTCTTCTAGTCCAACCCTTGCTCAGGCAGGAAACCCTATACCATTTCAGACAGATGGCTGTCCAGTCTCTTCTTAAAAACTTCCAGTGTTGGAGCATTCACCGCTTCTGGAGGCAGGTTGTTCCACTGGTTAATTGTTCTAACTGTCAGGGAGTTTCTCCTTAGTTCTAGGTTGCTTCTCTCCTTGATGAGTTTCCATCCGTTGCTTCTTGTCCTGCCTTCAGGCGCTTTGGAGAATAGCTTGACTCCCTCTTCTTTGGGGCAGCCCCTGAGATATCGGAACACTGCTATCATGTCCCCCCTCGTCCTTCTCTTCGTTAAACTAGACATACCCAATTCCAGCAGCCGTTCCTTATATGTTTTAGCCTCCAGTCCCCTAATCATCTTTGTCGCTCTTCTCTGCACTCTTTCTAGAGTCTCAGCATCTTTTTTACATTGTGGTGACCAAAACTGGATGCAGTATTTCAAGTGTAGACTTACCAAGGCATTATAAAGTGGTACTAACACTTCGCGTGATCTTGATTCTATCCCTCCGTTAATGCACCCTAGAACTGTGTTGTTAAGTTAGTAATACAGTTGTTAACCAAATCTGGCTTTCCCCATTGAGTTTGCTTGTCAGAAGGTCTCAAAAAGTGTTTATATGCAACCGTCATAAATACATGCCAGCTGTCAAACAAGGACTAGGCGTGACATGATAGCAGTGTTCCAATATTTCAGGGGCTGCCATAAAGAAGAGGGAGTCAAGCTATTCTCCAAAGCACCTGAAGGCAGGACAAGAAGCAACGGGTGGAAACTAATCAAGGAGAGAAGCAGCCTAGAACTAAGGAGAAACTTCCTGACAGTTAGAACAATTAGCTAGTGGAACAACCTGCCTCCAGAAGTTGTGAATTCTCCAACACTGGAAGTTTTTAAGAAGAGACTGGACAGCCACCTGTCTGAAATGGTATAGGGTTTCCTGCCTGAGCAGGGGGTTGGACTAGAAGACCTCCAAGGTCCCTGCAACCGTCGCAAGTGTGAAAAACTGTCATAAGTCACTTTTTCCAGTGCTATTGTAAGTTGGAAGAGTCACTAAATGAATATTGTAAGTGGAGGACTACCGTGTCCTATTTCAATAAACAACCTTAAACATGAATTCTGTATCTGCCAGTTTGGGTGCTAATTATTACTCTATTGTAAGAACTGCCCTTGTGTGTTGGAGTTGATTTATTGTTAGTTAACATGAGGAGGAGGGTGTGAAATAAGGAAGGGCTGCTCTATCCTGATTTATTTTATTATGTTTACCTTTGGCACACAAAATCCAGCTAGACTGAACGGCATTTGCTCAGAAGACTTCCAAATATTATAAAGAACCCCATTGTTACACGGTCATAACGCCAGGTCGTAAAGTCACAATCTTAGGCAGCTTTTCGCTTTTAACTATGAAAAACAGGGAGTGTGAATCATACAGCGGCCCCGTTTGTAATTTTTTTTTAAATTGCTTTATGCCTATCCGTCCAAAACCGAAAGCTGAGCAATGGGCACATCACATGTTACCTCCCTGGCCTTTTTCGTCTTCCACCGCCAGTTTGCACAAAGTGAAGCCCTGGCAGACAGTTCTCAAGAGTCCCCCGTTCAGCCCTTGGCAACCTCCATCACAAAACTGTCCTGAATGGTTTGTGAAGTTGTGTTTTATCTCCTGGGAAACTGCAAAAAAACTTTCCAAGAATGAAGTTAGCAAAGCAGAAGGAAGGAGCAGGGAAAGCGCTGGCCAGCGGTAACCTACGGTCTCTTCACAGGCAACAAGGCCCCAATGTCAAAGCGACAAGACCAAGGGTGCACACACACACACACACACACATACATACATACAAACACACATATCCTCAGCTGAAAAGAAAGCTTCTTTAAACACAGGGCACAAGCGGGTGGCCAAATTCCAAAGAAAAAAAAGCATTTAGTGGGAAGAGCCAATGAGACATGAGCAGTCTGAAATATCTGTGTCCTTCTGCCTGAGGAAATTTTAAGGAATTAAAGGTACTGCGCAGGTTTGCTTACCGGTCAGTTTCAAAGTCTTTATCGCAACATCCAAAGGAAAAATCCCACAAAATGTAGAGGGGTTTTTTTGCTTTCCTTTCCAGGAGTTGCTATAAAGGGCTGTGCAAACATAAGGTGTGTGTATAAGAGGTGTGTTGGGAGGGGGATATCCCTGTAACTTTAAGGAGCAGTCAACCGGGACCACCATAATCCCAAGGTGCAGATCAGAAGAATCCACCTTTGTACTATGGGGTCCTGGGTGCTCTCTAAGCTTGGTGGTTTTTCTTGCAGAGGTTTCATGACCCATCTAGGTAACATCATCAGTGCTAGCCCAGTTGGGTATCGGAGCGAAATACAGGTAGTCCTCGACTTACGACTAAAACTGAGCCCAAAATTATTGTTGCTAAGCAAGACAGTTTTAAGTGAGTTTTGCCCCCTTTGATGACCTTTCTTGTCATAGCTGTTAAGTGAATCGCTGCAGTTGTTAAGTTAGTACTATGTGCTCAGGGGAGGGGAATCCAGTTTTTGTCTTAATGTCCTGGTTCCGACAGATGAAACTTTTCAAAGAGCTTCGAGGCATTGTTTACCTTAAAGAATCTTTATTTGAGAAGCATGGCATGGGCACTAACACCGGTGGAAGCCAAAAACTGGATTCCCCTCCCCTGAGCACATAGTATCAAAGCACAATTCCCTCCTCCAATTAACCATCATAAATCACATTCTCTAATTAGTTTGAAATGTAGGCTTTCCCTCCAGTTCTCCAGCCCGGCCAATTCTTATCATCTCTTATTTCAATAACCTTGGTTCACACACTAGGTCCAGTATTGTTATGTCTAGCTGAACTCTCATGCACATTCCTCCCCCCCAGCATCATCCAACTCTAACTCTAACTCTAAAAGTAAAACACAAGAAGAAAATGATTGCATCCCCAACTGTTGTCAAAGCAAAAACATCCGACGTTAGCAGCGTTGACACAGTTGTTAAGTGAATCTGGCTTCCCCATTGACTTTGCTCCTCAGAAGGTCGCAAAAGGGGATCACATGACTCCCCGGGACCCTGCGACCGTCCTAAACACGAGTCAATTGCCAAGTGCGGAAAAAACGGCCGTAAGTCCCTTTTTTGCGTACCATTTTAACTTTGAACCATCACTAAATGAACAGTTGTAAGTCGAGGACTACCTACCTGTCTTCGGTGGCGAAATACAGCTGCGAGCAAATGTCACAGAATTTGGCCTGTCTGGAGAATGGCTTGGGTGGAATTCCACTCCTGGAGTTAATCACTCCGAGCAAATACCACAGGAAAAAAATAATAATTGTTCAGACTGGCTGCTTGCAAAGTCTGGGAAGAAGCTGTAGCTTTCATTAAAAAGATAAGATCGCCCAGGATACTTTGGGAGCCGAGAGCCGGCTAATACCGCTTCCACTCTTCAAAACATTTATTGTTTTCTTTAATAACCACACATGCTGCTTTTACCCACCTACACACCCGGGAGGGTCAACCGAGATGGGGACCTACATACCTTCTGGATTCATTAGCAGTGGAAAAAATGTTAATGGCCGGGAGAAGGGAAATGAAAACGGTGGCTGTCTCTTGAGGAACAAGCCGCCCTCTGTGAAATGCTGTCAGCACCGTTGAGTGGAGAAAAAGGTAAAGACATTCCTTATCTGGAAAAATTGAAATAGCAGCTGGATGCTTCCTGTAGGGGCAGCTTGAAGAGAGCGGATTAAAGAGATGCGATTCCCGGGGCTCTGTGCATAGTTTCAGCGCTCTAACGTGATGAAACTCGGAGAATTAAATGTGTTGATTTGGACTGAACAGCAAGAGCAAGAGCACTTAGACTTATATGCCGCTTCACAGTGCTTTGCAGCCCTCTCTAAGCGGTTTACAGAGTCGGCATTCTTGCACCTAACAATCTGGGTCTTCATTTTACCGGCCTCGGAAGGATGAGTCAACCTTGAGCCAGTCAGTGGTGGGATTCAGCCGGTACACACCACTTCGGCAGAACCAGTAGCTAATTTTTTGTTGCCCAGGCCCAGAATGGACTTCCGGAAGTGGCATCCATGCAGAGAACCGGTTCTTCACGTATTTGAATCCCACCACTGGAGCCGGTGAGAATCAAACCGCCAAACTGCTGGCATTCTAACCATGGCGCCACCACGGCTCTTGGGTTGGAGAGCCAAAAGGTTCAGCCAGAACAGAGACCTTTTGGCTCTCCAACCCAGTGCTTACAGGTAGTCCTCAGTTTACGACGGGTCACTTAGTGACTGTTCGACGTTACGTCCTACCCGAAAAAGGAGACTTATGTCCTGGATCCAAAGTTCTGATGGTCACCCCACCCCCTGTGGTCAAGCGACTGTAAATTGTATGCTTGGCAATACGGTCGCATTTACCGCCATTTGCTGCATCCTTATGGTCACGTGATCAAAATCAAAATGGACACTTGGCAACTGGTTCCTATTTATGATGGTGGCAGTGTCCCAGGGTCACGTGACCCCCTTTTGCGACCTTCTGACAAGCAAAGTCAATGGGGAAGCTGGATTCACTTAACAATCGTGTGACTAACTTAACAACTGCAGTGATTCGCTTACCAACCGTGGCAGGAAAGGTCGTAAAAGGGGGCAAAACTCACTTAACGACTGGCTTAGCACCAAAGATTTGGGCTCAATTGTGGTGGTAAGTCAAGGGCTACCTTCAGCTGATGCTGGCATGCCAAGGGGATGGCATCTGAGCATTTCTCCAGAATGGAAACCTGAGAACTAGAACAAGCTGAATTCCCCGCACTGAGAGCATAGATAGATAGACAGACAGATAGACAGACAGACAGACAGACAGACAGACAGACAGACAGACAGACAGACAGACAGACAGACAGACAGACAGACAGATAGATAGATAGATAGATAGATGGGTGGGTGGGTAGGTGGACGGATGGACGGATGGATGGACGGACGGACGGACAGACAGACAGACAGACAGACAGACAGACAGATAGATAGATAGATAATCTTTATTGTCATTTTTTCCTGTGGGCACAATGGCACACATTAAAAATGAAATTTAGTTGCTTCCTCTCAAAGTGTACACATACACAACACACATTTAAAACCTACTATATACAACATACGTATAGACCTACACCCTTACCGATAAGTAACATATAAATGTTATTCACTGTCCATCTTGAATACATAACAGAAGGAGGAAGCTTGAGAGTTCACAACGTTAATACTGCACGGAACAAAGCTGGGACTGAATCTGGATGTTCTGCTACGGGTACCACGAAGCCCCCTCCTCCCAGAAGGGAACAAGGAAAACAGGTCGTGAAGAGGATATGTGGTATCCCAGACAATCTTGCAGACCCTGCTCAAGCAACACTTATGTGCTATGTCCTGGATGGGAGGGAGGCAAGACGCACAACCAAAATATTTAAGGGATTATTTTTGCCAGCTCTGTTCCGTGAACGACAAAAGTCTCCGTTCACACAGCACCGCTGGCAATGTCATCTGCTTACCATGGGACTCGAACGATGGGGAACAATCTTGTTGGTATACCTTCATCCGTTACAAGGGGGACCGAATTAAATCCAAAAGTTTGACTGTAATAAAATGTCTACCACAAACACAGTCTACTAGTTAAATTTATATCAATAATCGATTTTATTAGAGATAAGGTAGACCCTCTACGTGTCATGGTTATTGTATGCTCACACCACATAATAACCCTGAGTATATTACACTGCCAGTTCCACTTCAGGTAGTCCTTGACTTACAACAGTGTGTTTAGCGACCGGTTGAAGTTAACAATGGGACTGAAAAAAAGCGACATATGACATATCTTTCACTTACGACATCTGATCATAATTCAGATACTTGGCAAATGACACAGCCTATTTATGACGGTTTGCAGTGTCCCGGAGTCATGTGATTCCCCCCCCCCCTTTTGCAACCTTCTGACAAGCAAAGTCAGTGGGGAAAGCCAGTTTCACTTAACAACTGTGTTACTAACTTAACAATTGCGGTGATTCACTTAAGAAATGGGGCAAGAAAAGACGTAAAATGGGGCAAAACCCACTTAACAAACGTCTCCCTTGGCAACATAAATTTTGGGCTCAGTTGTGGTCGTAAGTTGAGGACTACCTATATTTCAGAAGTAGTTTTGCAACAGAACTGTCATCAATAAAACAAAAAAAAAGTAAGGTTCTACATTTAGGGAAGAAAAACCAAATGTACAGGTATAGTATAGGGGGTACCTTGCTCAATAGTAGTAACTGTGAGAGGGACCTCGGAGTCCTAGTGGACAATCACTTAAATATGAGCCAGCCGTGTGCTGCAGCTGCCAAAAAGGCCAACACAGTGCTGGGCTGCATTAACAGAGGGATAGAATCAGGATCACGTGAAGTATTAATACCACTTTACAATGCCTTGGTAAGGCCACACTTGGAATACTGCATCCAGTTTTGGTCACCACGATGTAAAAAAGATGTTGAGACTCTAGAAAGAGTACAGAGAAGAGCAACAAAGACAGTTGCTGGAATTGGGTATGTCTAGTTTAATGAAGAGAAATACGAGGGGGGACATGATAGCAGCGTTTCAATATCTCAGGGGCTGCCACAAAGAAGAGGGAGTCAAGCTATTCCCCAAAGTGCCTGAAGGCAGGACAAGAAGCAACGGATGGGAACTAACCAAGGAGAGAAGCAACCTAGAACTAAGGAGAAACTTCCTGACAGTGAGAACAATTAACCAGTGGAACAACCTGCCTCCAGAAGTGGTGAATGCTCCAACACTGGAAGTTTTTAAGAAGAGACTGGACAGCCATTTGTCCGAAATGGTGTAGGATTTCCTGCCTGAGCAGGGGGTTGAACTAAATGATCTCCAAGGTCCCTTCCAACTTTATTATTATTGTTGTTGTTGTTGTTTTGTTGTTGTTGTTGTTGTTGTTGTTATTAACGTCAACCAAGCTTGGCAATAATGAAAAGCGTTGCTTTCTAAAATCTTTTCATTCTTTAATCCAGGGGTCCCCAACCCTCGGTCTGTGGATCGGTACCGGGCCGCAGCATGCCAGCAACCGGTCCACACAAACAAGCAAAGTCCCATCCACGGGATACAGGCAGCACACAAAACCACGCACCTCCAGTCCACGGAAAAACCTTTTCCACGGAACTGGTTGCCGGTGCCCAAAAGGTTGGGGACCTCTGCTCTAATCCCAAGTCTCCTGAAGATGTTGAAGAGGCCTTCTGCTTTTGAGGTCTACACACAACTTCAAGTTGCCAAGTTTGGAAAACACTGCCCTAATCTCTCTTCGGCACATATTTTTAAAAATTCATTCTGCTCTCTGCTTTAAACGTTTTAAGGTTAACAAAACCGCCCTGGATTATGAATACAGCAATGGAAGACTTGTTGGATCCTATCAAACTTATTTGTCTGCTGCTAATTATTATGCCAACTCTCGATATAGGAATTTGGGGAGGATGTGACCTTGAATAACTGCCAGAGAGAATGATTTAATGCAAGGTTAGATCTGTTGTCTTGAACGATGAGGCATTCATCAGAGATACTTTTGATGAGATAATCAGAATAATTGACAGGCAGGAAAAAGGAGTTCCAGAATATGCTTGGGCCTGTCCACATTTATCGTTTATAATTCCTGAGGATCAAAAGAGGGCATATCCATGTTGGCCTTCAGCATCTAATTGGAACTAGGTTTGTTTCTCTGTTCTTAATTACTTAGTTTCTACCTTCTGGAGGCAGGAACAACCTGCCTTCAGAAGCTGTGGGTGCTCCAACACTGGAAATTTTAAAGAAGAGACTGGACAGCCATTTGTCTGAAATGGCATAGGGTCTCCTGCCTGAGGAGGGGGTTGGACTAGATGACCTCCAAGGTCCTTTCCAACTTTTATTATTATTATTGATCATCACACAGTCAGCCAGATGTTCAGACTGGATTTGGCATTTTTGTCTACCTATCGAGTCCTTACCAAGGACCTGGGATAGGCAGATGTGGATGTTTGATGGTATTACAGATATTGTCGCAGAATGGAAGCAGTTTCTAGTAAGGCTGCCTTTTGCAATTGACTAATGGCCAATTTGTCAATGCCAATGGTGTTCAAGTGGTGCTCCAGATGTTTTGGGATTGCACCTAAGGCATCTATTACTATTGGTGCTACCCTTGCTTGCCTTTGCCACAGTCATCGTTGTCGTCGTCGTCGTCGTCGTCATCATCATCATCATCATCATCATTACAACAATTATTGTTATTGTTATTATTGTTGTTATTATTATTATTTGCAAAAACACTAATAAGACAGAACCACTGAACCCTGACAGGAGATTAAAGTATCATTATCCTGGATCTTATATATGATCCCCAATGTTAAATGTCTATGAAGCACCACAGACTAGTTGGCTGAAATAAAACTCAGCCCCTCAACTTCCTACATTAGGGGAGGTCTGTTGTAGGTAGAACTCACCAAACCAGACCAGCCAGACTTGGAGATGTAGAAAACATGGACTGGAAAACACGCATTGCAGGCAGTCCCTGACTTACGACAGTTCGTTTAGTGACCATCTGAACTTGCAATGGCACTGAGAAAAGTGACATGACTGTTTCCCACACTTGTGACCGTTGCAACATTCCCACGTTCACATGATGAGAATTTTGACCATTGCAACACCCCCATGGTGTCTTGATATTCCGAATCAGAATCAGAATAACAGAGTTGGAAGGGATCTTGTTGTAGGTCATCTAGTCCAGCCCCCTTTCCCAAGCAGGGGACCCTACACCACTTCTGACAGATGGCAGTGCAGTCTCTTCTTGAAAGTTTCCAGTGATGAAACTCCCACAGCATCTGAAGGCAAAGCTGTTTCATTGGTTGATTGTTCTCACTGTCAGGAAATTTCTCATTTCATATGATCAGAATTTGGTCGCTTGGCAACTGTCATTTATTTAGGATGGTTAGGGTCATACGATCATGTGATCTGGGGGGGGTCACGTGATCACCTTTTGCAACCTTCTGACAAGCAAGGTCAGTGTGAAAACCAGATTCATTTAACAACTAATTTAACAACTGCAGTGATTCACTTAGCAACTGTGGCAAATAAAATGGGGCAAAATTCACTTACCCATTATCTGGCTTAGTAACAGAAATATTGGGCTCCGTTACGGTCATAATTCAAGGACTACTTTAATGTTTCCTGGGAAATCCCCGATGCTTTCTCTATATCCATATGCGCTAGAAATCTGCTTTTAACAATATCTAACATTGCTCAAGAATTCAAATTAGAAGGATATTGTATATTTTGCTTAGTATCAAAACTGATATTGTATAATGTGGTCAGGCCACAAAGGAACATATTAACCCTTGACCAGAAGCAGCCTGTCGGGTCACACAACATTCTCTGATGCAAAATGTCTCTTAGCTATATCAAGCAATTCATTTAAAGCTTCCAAAAACAGACCCTGGTTTATGCCCTGGAACACTTTAAATTCATCGTTCAGCCAAGTCTCTAACGGGTGAGCAGGAAGCAGATCATAAAAATGAGAGAAAGCAGATCATAAAAAAAGAGAGAAAAACATGTGCATGCTCTTTCTTGACACAACTTTTAGTTAGGTTCCAAGCCAGTTAAAAATTTTTTTGTTTATAACGAGCAGCATAAATCTAGGACTGATAAAAGCTTATAAAAATAAACTCCCTTTTGTTCTTCTGAAACTGTGCCCAGAAACATACAGACCTCAACAGCCATACACCTCTAAAATAAACACATTTTCTCCCACACACCACCCTGGGGGGTTACTTCACAACAGTACACTCACAAATCCAGACTGAAAAAGGTGCCCTCTGACCCAAGAGATTATGAATTATTTGCAATTTCAAACGGGCTTTGTAAATACAACACTGAGAGACTGGAGCACGGAGCTAATTCTTCTAGTGGTGTTATGTTTCAACAAACACAGTCAACACAAATCAAGGTTTCGGAACCATAACGTCATATTTTCTCACTGGGAGTAACAACTTTTGGTTGTGTTCTACTATCATTAGTTCAGGGTTCGGAACTATGGTTTCGAGTCTGCAGGATTTGGGTTTGGCTAGTCTAGAGAAAAGAAGGACTAGGGGTGACATGATAGCAGTATTCCAGTATTTGAGGGGCTGCCCCAAAGAAGAGGGAGTCAAGCTATTCTCCAAAGCAGGACAAGACACAATGGATGGAAACTAATCAAGGAGAGAAGCAACCTGGAATTAAAGAGAAACTTCCTAACAGTGAGAACAAATAACCAGTGGAACAGCTTGCCACCAGAAGTTGTGGGTGCTCCATCACTGGAGTTTTTTAAGAAGAGACTGGACAATCACTTGTCTGAGTTGGTGTAGGTTTTCCTGCTTGAGCGGGGGGCTGGACTAGAAGATCTCCAAGATTGCCTTTTCCTCTCCCCATTCCGCAGTCCATCTGGACAATGCTGAGGCCACTTTTGGCAAAATTCACTTAACACCTATATCACTTAGAACAGGGGTAGACAACCTTGGCTCTTTTATGACTCGTGGACTTCAACTCCAGAATCCCTGAGCCAGCATGGCTCAGCTTGGAAACTCTCCCTTTCCCCTCAGCATGGCTGGCTCAGGAATTCTGGGAGTTGAAGTCCACGAGTCATAAAAGAGCCAAGGTTGCCTACCTCTGGCCTAGGCCTAGGCCGCTTTATGACTCATGGACTTCAACTCCCAGAATTCCTGAGCCAGCATGGCTCAGCTTGGAAACTCTCCCTTTCCCCTCAGCATGGCTGGCTCAGGAATTCTGGGAGTTGAAGTCCACAAGTCATAAAAGAGCCAAGGTTGCCTACCCTTGGCTTAGAACATAAATTTTGGGTTCAGTTGTGTCGTAAGTTGAGGACTTCCTGAACAAGTGAGGTTTTTTTCCTTTGCTTCACGGAGTAGTGGAAGCGAAGACAAAAAGGATGAAGGATGACTCTGAACGAAAACAAAATGCTAAAACTAAAAATGATTTTTGCTCCTGGAAGTATTAACTCCGTTAACTGACCAGCTCTTTCTTCAAAGGATATTATCTTTCAATAAAAAAAGTAGCTTAATTGTGACTCTTGCCTGTTGGAGCTGAGAAGACAGATTCCACATTTGTTTCTCTGCAATGACAACATTTTTTTCACAAGTTGCCTATGGCAGGTAAATGATACCTGCACGTTGAAAACCCCAACCACTTTATTTCGTTTTCCCAGCTGCCTCCAGGCCAAATTATTCTCAGGAACCTGAGACAGAAGCCATTTGCCTTCAGGAAACCTGACAGCCCTTGGGTGATAATGATTACTTTGCGATTAGAGAAGGTACCCTCAATATCTTCCTTACAGCAATATCATCTTGCACTAAAATTACCTGCTGTGCTTTCGGATGACCAAGGCAGATTTGGTTCAGCATCTGCAATTTCAGATGATCCTTTGATGTCTGGGACTTCTCAAACTTCAAGCATGAGAAATCCGTGCGTGAACTGGGCAGCCATATACATTTGTTTAATAAATAAAATTATTACTTCTTTCATAAATCAGCCAATAAATGGAGAAACATTTCCAGCATTATTTTAAAATCATCTTCCTTTCCTTTCCTTTCCTTTCCTTTCCTTTCCTTTCCTTCCTTCCTTCCTTCCTTCCTTCCTTCCTTCCTTCCTTCCTTCCTTCCTTCCTTCCTTCCTTCCTTCCTTCCTCTCCTTAACAGGGCTTAGATAAGGAGAAATAAGGCCAAGCAAAATGATTTTAAGCATCTCTGCATCAACAGAGGAATGTTATCAAGATCACATGAAATGATAGTACTGTTTTATACTGGTTTGGTAAGGCCACACTTAGAAAATAGGTTTGGATGCCAAGATACAAAGAAGATACAAAGACTCCAGAGAAGAGTGCAAAGAAGAGCAATAAGGGGACTGAAGTCTAAAACATATGAAGAAAGGTTGCAGGAAATGGGTATGTCTAGTTTAATGAAGAGAAGGGCGAGGGGTGACATGATAGCAGTGTTCCAATATCTCAGGGGCTGCCCCAAAGAAGAGGGAGTCAAGCTCTTCTCCAAAGCACCTGAAGGCAGGACAAGAAGTAATGGGTAGAAGATCATTAAAAAGAGATTCAACCTAGAGCTAAGGAGAAATTCCCTGACAGTGAGAAGAATTAATCAGTGCCTCCAGAAGTTGTGGGTGCTCCATCACTGGAGATTTTTAAGAAGAGAGTGGACAGCTATTTGTCCAGAATTGTATGGGGTCTCCTGCTTGAGAAGACTTCCAAGATGCCTTCCCACTTTGTTATTCTGTATTCTAAAATCAAGATGGCAGCTATTCTTAGATTTTCACATTATGAGCACCTCTCATTAGGGTCCAAAAGTAGGATATTAATACTTCATAACTTAAATATACATTAAATATGCATACATAGATTACATTTAATTTATTCCCTCTAAACTTCTAAAGGGTCTGCCCCACCTTCTAATGAAAAGACTATTCCAAGATTATAAAAAGAAACCCATACAATACAACTAGGGAAATATTTAATGTTTTTAATGTGTTAGTTTTATAATTTTAGTGTTGTTTTTAATGCTGTTTTAAATTTGGATTGAGAGCCATCCGGAGCTGGTTATAAGATTGGTGGCTATATTAAAATGAATAGAACAGAACAGCCATTTTGTCTGAAATGGTATAGGGCAGGGGTAGGCAACCTTGGCTCTTTTATGACTTGTGGACTTCAACTCCCAGAATTCCTGAGCCAGCATGGCTCAGCTTGGAAACATCTCCCTTTCTCCTCAGCATGGCTGGCTCAGGAATTCTGGGAGCTGAGGTCCACGAGTCATAAAAGAGCCAAGGTTGCCTACCCCTGGTATAGGGCAGTGATGGCGAACCTTTTAGAGACTGAGTGCCCAAACTGCAACCCAAAACCCACTTATGCATCGTCGAGTGCCGGGTGGGTGTGGCCCATTGGGTGGGCGTGGCTGCGGTGGTAACGGCAGACTGGGTGGGACTAAAAAGTTTAATCAATCAATTCCAACTTTGCAAGATCTTTTTTTTCCCTGCGAGAAGTTGAAATTGACTGATTGATTGGACCTCTTTTTTTTTTGCACATGGCGGCGGAGGCCTAAAGCAAAAAGGTTTTATAAAACCCAGCTGAAGGCCTAGGACTGGGGCGATGGCGCGCGTGCCCACAGAGAGGGCTCTGAGTGCCGCCTCTGGCACCCATGCCATAGGTTCGCCACCACTGGTATAGGGTCTCCTGCCTGAGCAGGAGATTGGACTAGCAGACCTCCAAGGTCCCTTCAAGCACTATTCTGATAAAAAAAATAAAATAAAATAATAAAATAAAAGAAATAAAATAAAATAAAATAAAATAAAATAAAATAAAATAAAATAAAATAAAATAAAATAAAATAAAATAAAATAAAATAAATAAAATAATAAAATAAAATAAAATAAAATAAAATAAAATAAAATAAAATAAAATAAATAATAAAATAAAATAAAAAATAATAAAATAAAATAAAATAAAATAAAATAAAATAAAATAATAAAATTAAATTAAATTAAATTAAATTAAATTAAATTAAATTAAATTAAATTAAATTAAATTAAATTAAATTAAATTAAATTAAATCAAATCTCTGAAAAATACACCATTTATCCAGACACATCAGTCCCTTTTCTTAAACAGAAAGAAAAAAACAGCTTCCTCGATTACAAGGGACAGGTTGAATCTCCTCACACAGAAGCCACATGTATTTCTAATTTTTTTTTAAAAAAAAAGAGCTGAAAGGATTCCCTCCTCCCCTGCTCCCGCCAGGGACAGAGAGACATACACATGTACACGGACAATCGTGCAGGAAGGACAAAGCAAATGAATAACCCCATGGAAACTGTCCCCAAATTAGAAAACATTTCACCTATATCTCCCTGAGCGTGGACCTCTATGTCCAGACTGCGTGTGGGCACACGATAGATTTCAATTTTTTTTTTTTTTTAAAAAAAGAGGTTTATTCTTGGTCAGGAGGTTGCTATGGAACTCAGGAGAGATGGCATTCATTCCTACTGCCGGACTCTAAAGCTGTCCGTTCAAGCATGCCATTGGCATTTTTTGAATTCCACCAACTCTGGCAAGCAACACCCCCCCCCCAGACAAACCCCAGACAGGACTTATTCCCGGATCTCCAGACAAGGCAGTGCTCCCTCTATGCGGTGGTGGGCTGGCCTAGGAGCAAAGCCTTTTGTCTCTTTTGAATTCCCCCATCAGGTGGGAGTGGGGGAAATAAAGAATTTTTTTGGGGGGTGGGAGGCAGATAATCAGAGACGGAGAAAGCCAGGGAAGAATCTCACCCACCCCAAATGATTGGCTAATAGTCAGGCTATCGATTTTAACGAGGAATGTTTTTGCGGATCGAACCCTTACTAACCGGTTCCGCTTAAGTAAATTGGAGGGCAGGCTGAAACTTTAATCGGGTTTTGTTTTGAGGGAAATTGAAGCAGGGGGAAAAAGGAGAAGTACGGGTGGTCCTCAACTTACG